>NC_064287.1:58240242-58309255 GCF_019186545.1 Solanum stenotomum
ATCTTTAGTTCAGCAGAATCAGTTGGTGAGTCCTCATTCTTCGGGGACAATAGTTATGAGTTTCTTTTCAGTGTTTTAGTCTTTAGTTTTAGTTTTGCTAGATCTAGTTGGGGCATGTCCCAACATTTCTAGTCAGTTTAGAGACTTATTTCAGACATAGTTAAATTCAGCTTAGTGTTTTGAGTTTGATATTTCTTTTATATTAAACTCTCAGATTTGATATATTCAGTTATAGTATATGGGTATTCCCCATCTTTTCAGATTTATTTATGAATTAGCTTCCGCATCAATTTATTATCTTTAGTATGCTCATGATCATGCCAGCAGAGTTAGCTTGGGATCACTTGTGGTCTTAGGTCCCGTGTCCGCGTCTTGGGGGTAGCTCGGGGCGTGACATTGCACGATTTCTAAAATAGGGCCTGTAGATGCAAAAAACGATGGTGAAAAAAATGGTGTGAGTATACGTGATAATTCCCCAAGTAAATACGGAGGTCCTTTTAAAGTTTTTTGAGAATTTTTTTTTGGGTGCTACGAGCGCCAAATCTATGGGCTAATACATACGAAAAATATAGAAATTTGCGCGATTCCTAAAAAAGAGCTTGTAGATACGAAAATGTGGTTGAAAAAATTGGTATGAGTATACATGACGATTCCCCAAGTTAATAAAAGAGTTTTGATAAAGTTTTTGAGAAAAAAAAAATTGGGTGCTCTGGGTGCAGATCCATGGGCTAATACACATGAAAAAGTTAGAAATTTGCGTGATTCCTAATAAAGGGCTTGTAGATGCTGAAATGGGGGAAAAATGGGTGTGAGTATACGTGATGGGTCCTTAACACAATACGGAGGTCCTAATAAAATTTTTAGAAAAAAAATTTGGTTTCTCCCGACACCAAATGCATAGGCTAATACACACGAAAAATAAATGAATTTGCACAATTCTTAAAAAAATGTCTGTAGATGGGGAAATGGGGGTGAAAAAAAATATTGTGAATATACTTGATGGTTCCCCAACTCAATACGGAGGTCCTCATAATGTTTTTTGAGAAGAAAAAATGTGGGTGCTCCGGGCGCCTGATCCATGGGCTATACGTGATGGTTACCCAACTCAATACGGAGGTCCTCATAAAGTTTTTTGAGAAAAAAAAATTTGGGTGCTACTGACGCCAGATAAATGGGCTAATACACATAAAAAATTAGAAAATTTGCACGATTCCCAAAAAAGGGCATGCAGATGCGGAAATGGGGTGAAAAAAATAGTGTGAGGTTACGTGATGATTCCCCAAATCAATACGGAAGTCCTCGTAACTTTTTTTGAGAAAAAAAATTGAATTCTCCGGACGTTAGATCCATGAGCTAATACACACGAAAAAATGAGGAATTTGCGCAATTCTTAAAAAAGGACATGTAAATGCGTAAATGTGGGTGAAAAAAATAGTGTGAGTATATGTGATCGTTCCCCAAGTCAATATGGAGGTTTGCCTAAAGATTTTTGTGAAAATTTTTTTGGGTGCTTCGGGCGCTAGATTCATGGGCTATACACACGAAAAATTGAGGAATTTGCGCGATTCCTAAAAAATGGCATGTAGATGCGGAAATAGGTGCGAAAAAAATAGTGTGAGTATACGTGATGGTTGTCCAAGTCAATACAGAGGTCCTTATAAAGTTTTTTGAGAAAACATTTTTGGATACTCCGAGAGCCAGATCAATGGGCTAATACACACAAAGAATTGAGGAATTTGCGCGATTTCTAAAATAGGGCATTTAGATGCGAAAATTTGGGTGAAAAAAAATGGTGTGAATATACCTGATAAATCCTCAAGTAAATACGGAGGTCCTCTTAAAGTTTTTTGAGAAAGTTTTTTTTTGGGTGCTACGAGCGCCAGACCTATGGGCTAATACATACGAAAAATAAAGGAATTTACGCGATTCCAACAAGAGAGCATGTAGATGCGGAAATAGGGTTGAAAAAATTGGTATGAGTATACATGATGATTCCCCAAGTCAATACGAGAGTTTTAGTAAAATTTTTTGAGAAAAATAAATTTGGGTGCTCCTGGTGCAAATTCATGGGCTAATACAAATGATTGTGAGTATATGTGATGGTTCCTTAACATAATACGGAGGTCCTAATATAGTTTTTAGAAAAAAAAATTGGCTTCTCCCGGCGCCAGATCCATTGGCTAATACACACGAAAAATAAAAGAATTTGCACGATTCGTAATAAGGGTTTGTAGATGGGGAAATGGGGGTGAAAAAAATATTGTGAGTATACATGATGGTTCTCCAACTCAATCCGGAGGTCCTCATAATGTTTTTTGAGAAAAAAATTGGGTGCTTCGGGCGCCTGATCCATGGGCTAATACACATGAAAATTTGAGAAATTTGCGAGATTCTAAAAAAGGGGCTTGTAGATGCGGAAATATGGGTGATAAAAATTGTGTGACTATACGTGACGGTTACCCAACTCAATACGGAGGTCCTCATAAAGTTTTTTGAGAAAAAAAAATTGGGTGCTTCGGGCGCTAGATAAATGGGCTAATACACACAAAAAATTAAAAAATTTGCACGATTTCTAAAAAAGGGAATGTAGATGCAGATATGGCGGTGAAAAAAAGTAGTGTGAGGTTACGTGATGATTCCCCAAGTCAATACGGAGGTCCTCATAAAGTTTTTTGAGAAAAAAAAATTGGATTCTCTGGACGTCAAATCGATGGTGCTAATACACACGAAAAATTGAGGTATTTACGAAATTCTTAAAAAAGGGCATGTAGATGCGTAAATGTGGATGAAAAAAATAGTGTGAGTATATCTGATCGTTCCCCAAGTTAATACGGAGGTCAGCATAAAGATTTTTGAGGAAAAAGAATTGGGTTCTCCGGTTGCCAGATTTATGAGCTATTACACACGAAAAATTGAGGAATTTGCGCAAATCCTAAAAAATGGCATAGAAGCGGAAATAGGTACGAAAAAAATAATGTGAGTATACGTAATGGTTCTCCAAGTTAATACAGAGGTCCTCATAAAGTATTTTAGAAAAAACATTTTTGAATGCTCTGGGCGCCAGATCAATGGGCTAATACACAGAAAAATTTGAGAAATTTGCGCGATTCCTCAAATAAGCCCTGTAGATGCGAAAATGGAGGTGAAAAAATGGTGTGAATATACGTGATAATTCCCCAAGTTAATGCGGAGGTTCTCTTAAAGTTTTTTGAGAAATTTTTTTTTGGGTGCTACGAGCGCCAGATCTATAGGCTAATACATACGAAAAATATAGGAATTAACGCGATTCCTAAAAACAAGCTTGTATATGCGGAAATGGGGTTGAAAAAATTGGTACGAGTATACATGATGATTCGCCAAGCAAATCCATGGGCTAATACATATGAAAAAGTTAGAAATTTGTCTGATTTCTAATAAAGGGCTTGTAAATGTTGAAATGGGGTGAAAAA
The DNA here is from genome assembly GCF_019186545.1 of Solanum stenotomum. Taxonomy (NCBI): domain Eukaryota; kingdom Viridiplantae; phylum Streptophyta; class Magnoliopsida; order Solanales; family Solanaceae; genus Solanum; species Solanum stenotomum. The sequence goes on from NC_064287.1 coordinate 58,243,692, forward strand.
ATGGGTGTGACTATATGTGATGGTTCCTTAACACAATACGGAGGTTCTAATATAGTTTTTACAAAAAAAATTAGTTTTTCCCGGCACCAGATCCATAGGCTAATACACACTAAAAATAAAGGAATTTGCGTGATTCATAAAAAAGGGTCTATAGATGGAGAAATGGGGGTGAAACAAATATTGTGAGTATATATGATGGTTCCCCAACTCAATACGAAGGTCCTCATAATGTTTTTTGAGAAAAAAATTGGGTGCTTCACGCGCCTAATTCATGGGCTAATACACATGATAATTTGAGGAAGTTGCGAGATTCTAAAAAAAGGGCCTGTAAATGCGGAAATATGGGTGATAAAAATTGTGTGACTATACGTGATGGTTACCCAACTCAATACAAAGGTCCTCATAAAGTTTTTTTTAAAAAAAAAAAATTGGGTGCTTCGGATGCTAGATAAATGGGTCAATACACACAAAAAATTAGGAAATTTGCATGATTTCTAAAAAAGGAATGTAGATGCGGATAAGGGGGTGAAAAATATAGTGTGAGGTTACGTGATGATTCTCCAATTCAATGCGGAGGTCCTTATAAAATTTTTTGAGATAAAAAATTGAGTTCTCGGACGTCAGATCAATGGGCTAATACACACGAAAAGTTAAAGAATTTACGAAATTCTTGAAAAAGGGCATGTAGATGTGTAAATGTGGGTGAAAAAAATAGTGTGAGTATATGTGATCGTTTCCCTAGTCAATACATAGGTTGGTATAAAAATTTTTGAAAAAAAAAATTTGGGTGCTCCGATAGTCAGATTCATGAGCTATTACACACGAAAATTAGAGAAATTTGCGCAATTCCTAAAAATTGGCCTGTAGATGCGGAAATAGGTGCGGAAAAAATAATGTGAGTATACGTAATGGTTCTCCAAGTCAATACAAATCAATGGGCTAATACACATAAAAAAAATTGAGAAATTTGCGCGATTCCTCAAATAAGGCCTGTAGATGCGAAAATGGAGGTGAAAAAAATGGTGTGACTATACGTGATAATTTCCCAAGTTAATACGGAGGTCCTCTTAAAGTTTTTTGAGAAATTTTTTTTTGGGTGCTACAAGCGCTAGATCTATAGGCTAATACATACGAAAAATATAGGAATTTACGTGATTCCTAAAAAAAAGTTTGTAGATGCGAAAATGGGGTTGAAATAATTGGTATGAGTATACATGATAATTCCCCAAGTCAATACGAGAGCTTTGGTAAAGTTTTTTGAGAAAAAACATTTGGGTACTCCTGGTGCATATCCATGGACTAATACACATTAAAAAGTTAGAAATTTGTGCGATTCCTAATAAAGGGCTTGTAGATGCTAAAATGGGGTGAAAAAATGAGTGTGAGTATACGTGATGGTTCTTTAACACAATACGAAGGTCCTAATATAGTTTTTATAAAAAAAATTGATTTCTCCTGGCGCCAGATGCATAGGCTAATACACACGAAAAGTAAAGGAATTTGCGCGATTCGTAAAAAAGGGTCTGTTGATGGGGAAATGGGGGTGAAAAAAAATATTGTGAGTATATATGATGGTTCCTCAACTCAATACGTAGGTCCTCGTAATGTTTTTTGAGAAAAAAAAATTGGATGCTCCGGGCGCCAGATCCATGGGCTAATACATATGAAAATTTGAGGAATATGCGAGATTCTAAAAAAGAGGCCTGTAGATGCAGAAATATAGTTGATAAAAATTGTGTGACTATACGTGATGGTCACCTAACTCAATACGGAGGTCCTCATAAAGTTTTTTGAGAAAAAAAAACTGGGTAGTTCGGGCGCCAAATAAATGGGCTAATACACACAAAAAATTAGGAAATTTGCACGATTCCTAAACAAGGGAATGTAGATGCAGAAATGGGGGTGAAAAAATTGGTGTGAGGTTACGTAATGATTCCCCAAGTCAATACGGAGGTCCTCAAAAGGGTTTTTGAGAAAAAAAAAATTGAGTTATCCGGACCTCAGATCATAGGCTAATACACACGAAAAATTGAGAAATTTGCGCAATTCTTAAAAAAGGGCATATAGATGCGTAAATGTGGGTGAAAAAACTAGTGTGAGTATATGTGATCGTTTTCCAAGTCAATACAGAGGTCAGCGTAAAGATTTTTGAAGAAAAAAATTTGAGTGCTCCGGGCGCCAAATTCATGGCCTGTAGATGCGAAAATAGTTGCGAAAAAAATAGTGTGAGTTTATGTGATTGTTCTCCAAGTCAATGCAGTGGTTCTCATAAAGTTTTTTGATAAAACATTTTTGGATGCTCCGGGCGCCAGATCAATGGGCATTACACAAGAAAAATTGAAGAATTTTCGCGATTCCTAAAATATGGGCTGTAGATGCGAAAATGGGGGTGAAAAAAATGGTGTGAGTATACGTGATAATTCCCCAAGTCAATATGGAGGTCCTCTTAAAGTATTTTAAGAAAATTTTTTTGGGTGCTACGAGCGCCAGATCGATAGACTAATACAAATGAAAAATAATGGAATTTACGCGATTCCTAAAAAAAAGCTTATAGATGCGAAAATGGGGTTGAAAAAATTAGTATGAGTACACATGATGATTCCCCTAGTCAATACGAGAGTTTTAGTAAGTTTTTTTAGAAAAAAATTTGGTGCTCCGGGTGCAGATCAATGGGCTAATACACATGAAAAAATTAGAAATATGTGTGATTCCTAATAAAGGGCTTGTAGATGCTGAAATGGGGTGAAAAAATGGTTGTGAGTATACGTGATGGTTGCTTAACACAATACGGATGTCCTAATAATGTTTTTAGGAAAAAAATATTGATTTCTCCCGGCACCAGATCCATTGGCTAATACACACGAAAAATAAAGGAATTTGCGCGATTCGTAAAAAAGGGTATGTATATGGGTAAATAGGGTGAAAAAAATGTTGTGAGTATACCTGATGGTTCCCGAACTCAATACGGAGGTCCTCATAATATTTTTTGAGAAAAAAAATTAGGGTTCTCCTGGCGCCTGATCAATGGGCTAATACACACGAAAATTTGAGGAATTTGCGAGATTCTAAAAAAGGGGCTTGTAGAAGCGAAAATATGGGTGATAAAAATTGTGTGACTATACGTGATGGTTACTCAACTCAATACGGAGGTCCGCATAATGTTTTTTGAGAAAAAAAATTAGGGTGCTTCGGGCGCCAGATTCATGTAGATACGGAAATGGGGGTGAAAAAATAGTGTGAGTTTATGTAATGATTTCCCAAGTCAATACGGAGGTCCACATAAAGTTTTTTGAAAAAAAAATTGAGTTCTCGGGACGTCAGATCCATGGGCTAATACATACGAAAAATTGAGGAATTTCCGCAATTCTTAAAAAAGGGCATGTAGATGTGTAAATGTGGGTGAAAAAAATAGTGTGAATATATGTGATCGTTCCCCAAGTCAACACGGAGGTCAGCATAAAGTTTTGAGAAAAAAATTGGGTGCTTCGAGTGCCAGATTCATGGGCTATTGACACACGAAAAATTGTGTAATTAACGCAATTCCTAAAAATGGCCTGTAGATGCGGAAATAGTTGCGAAAAAAATAGTGTGAGTATATGTGATGGTTCTCCAAGTCAATATAGAGGTCTTCATAAAGTTTTTTGAGAAACATTTTTGGATGCTCCGGGCACCAGATCAATGGGCTAATACACACGAAAAATTGAGAAATTTGCACGATTCCTAAAATAGGGCCTGTAGATGCGAAAATGGGGGTGGAAAAAATGGTGTGAGTATACGTTATAATTCCCCAAGTCAATACGGAGGTCCTCTTAAAGTTTTTTGAGGAAAATTTTTTTGGTGCTACGAGCGCTAGATTTATGGGCTAATACATATTAAAAATATAGATTTACGCAACACCTAAAAAAGAGCTTGTAGATACGGAAATGGGGTTGAAAAAATTGGTATGAGTACACATGATGATTCCCCATGTCAAAACGAGAGTTTTAATAAGTTTTTTGAGAAAATAAAATTTTGCTGCTCCGGGTGTAGATCCTTGGGCTAATACACATGAAAAAGTTAGAAATATGTGTGATTTCTAATAAAGGATTTGTAGATGATGAAATGGGGTGAAAAAATGGTTGTGAATATATGTGATGGTTACTTAACACAATACGGAGGTCCTAATAAAGTTATTAGAAAAAAAAAATTGGTTTCTCCCGGCGCCAGATCCATATGGGCTAAAACACACGAAAAATTGAGGAATTTGCGCAATTCTTGAAAAAGTGCATGTAGATGGGGAAATAGGGGTGAAAAAAAATATTGTGAATATACTTGATGGTTCCTCAACTCAATACGGAGGTCAGCATAAAATTTTTTGAGGAAGATAGTTTTGGTGCTCCGGGCGCCAGATTCATGGTCTATTTATACACGAAAAATTGATGAATTTGCGCAATTACTAAAAATTGCCTGTAGATGCGAAAATAGTTGCCAAAAAAATAGGTGAGTATATGTGATGGTTCTCCAAGTCAATACAGAGGTTGTCATAAAGTTTTTTGAGAAAATATTTTTGGATGCTCCGGGCACTTAATCCATGGGCTAATATATACGAAAATTTGAGGAATTTATGAGATTCTAAAAAAGGGCCTGTAGATGCGGAAATATGGGTGATAAAAATTATTTGACTTTACGTGATGGTTACCCAACTCAATACGCAACTCCTCATAAATATTTTTGAGAAAAAAATACGGGTGCTTCGGGCGCCATATAAATAGGCTAATACACACAAAAAATTAGTATTCCCCAAGTCAATACGGAGTTCCTCATTAAGTTTTTTAAGAAAAAAATTGAGTTCTCCGGACGTCAGATCCATAGGCTAATACACACGAAAAATTGAGAAATTTGCGCAATTCTTAAAAAATGGCATGTAGATGCGTTAACGTGGGTGAAAAATAGAGTGTGAGTATATGTGATCGCTCCCCAAGTCAATAACGGAGGTCAGCATAAAGTTTTTTGAGGAAAAAAATTTGGGTGCTCCGGGCGCCAAATTCATGGGCTAATACACACGAAAAATTGAGAAATTTGCGCGATTCCTAAATTAGGGCCTGTAGATGCGAAAATGGGGTGAAAAAAAAATGGTGTTAGTATACGTGGTAATTCCCCAAGTCATTACGGAGGTCAAGATAAAGATTTTTGAGAAAAAAAAATTGGGTGCTCCGGGCGCTAGATTCATGGGCTATTTACACACGAAAAATTGAGGAATTTGCGCAATTCATAAAAATGGCCTATTGATGCAGAAATAGTTGCGAAAAAAATAGTGTTAGTATATGTGATTGTTCTCCAAGTCAATACAGAGGTCCAAATCAATAGGCATTATACACGAAAAATTGAAGAAATTGCGCGATTCCTAAAATATGGCCTGTAGATGTGAAAATGGGGGTGAAAAAAATGGTGTGAGTATACGTGATAATTCCCCAAGTTAATACGGAGGTCCTCTTAAAGTTTTTTGAGAAAAAATTTTTTGGTGCTACGAGCGGCAGATTTATGGGCTAATACATATGAAAAATATAGTAATTTACGCGATTCCTAAAAAAGAGCTTGTAGATGCGGAAATGGGATTGAAAAAATTATTATGAGTACACATGATGATTCCCCAAGTCAATACGAGAGTTTTAATAACTTTTTTGAGAAAAATAAATTAGGTGCTTCGGGTGAAGATCCATGGGTTAATTCACATGAAAAAGTTAGAAATATCTTTGATTCCTAATAAAGGGCTTGTAGATGCTGAAATGAGGTGAAAAAATGATTGTGAGTATACGTGATGATTCCTATACACAACATGGAGGTCCTAATAATGTTTTTATAAAAAAAAAATTAATTTATCCCGGCGCCAGATCCATAGGCTAATACACACGAAAAATAAAGGAATTTGCGCGATTTGTAAAAAAGGGTGTAGATGGGAAATAAAGGTGAAAAAAATGTTGTGAGTATACCTAATGGTTCCCAACTCAATACGGAGGTCCTCATAATATTTTTTGAGAAAAAAAAATTTGGGTGCTCCGGGCGCCTGATCAATGATCTAATACGCACGAAAATTTGAGGAATTTGCGAGATTCTAAAAAAGGGGCCTGTAGATGCGGAAATATGGGTGATAAAAATTGTGTGACTATACGTGATGGTTACCCAACTCAATACCGAGGTCCTCATAAAGTTTTTTGAGAAAAAAAATTTGGGTGCTTCGAGGGCCAGATAAATGTGCAATACATACAAAAAATTAGGAAATTTGCACGATTACTAAAAAGGGGAATGTAGATACAGAAATGGGGGTGAAAAAATAGTGTGAGGTTATGTAATGATTTCCTAAGTCAATACGGAGGTCCTCATAATTTTTTTTAAATTGAGTTCTCTGGACATCAGATCCATGGGCTAATACACACGAAAAATTGAGGAATTTGCGCAATTCTTAAAAAGGGGCAGGTAGATGCGTAAATGTGGGTGAAAAAAATAGTGTGAATATATGTTATCATTCCCCAAGTCAATACGGAGGTCAGCATAAAGATTTTTGAGAAAAAAAATTGTGTGCTCCGGGCGCCAGATTCATGGGCTATTGACACACGAAAAATTGAGTAATTTGTGCAATTCCTAAAAATGGCCTGTAGTTGCGGAAATAGTTGCGAAAAAAATAGTGTGAGTATATGTGATGGTTCTCCAAGTCAATTCAGAGGTCCTAATAAAGTTTTTTGAGAAAACATTTTTGGATGCTCCGGGCACCAGATCAATGGGCTAATACACACGAAAAATTGAGAAATTTGCGCAATTCCTAAAATAGGGCCTGTAGATGCGAAAATGGGGGTGATAAAAATAGTGTGACTATACGTTATAATTCCCCAAGCCAATACAGAGGTCCTCTTAAATTTTTTTGAGAAAAAATTTCTGGGTGCTACAAGCGCCAGATCTATGGGTTAATACATATGAAAAATATAGAAATTTACGCGATTCCTAAAAAAGAGCTTGTAGATGCGAAAATGGGGTTGAAAAAATTGGAATGAGTACACATGATGATTCCCCAGTCAATACGAGAGTTTTAATAAGTTTTTTGAGAAAAAAATAGGTGCTACGGGTGCAGTTTCAGGGGCTAATACACATGACAAAGTTAGAAATATGTGTGATTCCTAATAAAGGGCTTGTAGATGCTGAAATGGGGTGAAAAAATGGTTGTGAATATATGTGATGGTTACTTAACACAATACGGAGGTCCTACTAAAGTTTTTAGAAAAAAAAATTGGTTTCTCCCAACGCCAGATCCATATGGGCTAATACACACGAAAAATTGAGGAATTTGCGCAATTCTTAAAAAAGGGCATGTAGATGCATAAATGTGGTTGAAAAAATAGTTTGAATATATGTGATCGTTCCCCAAGTCAATACGGAGGTTAGCATAAGGATTTTTAAGAAAAAAAGTTTTAGTGCTCCGGGCGCCAGATTCCTGGTCTATTTACACACGAAAATTGAGGAATTTGCGCAATTACTAAAAATGGCATGTAGATGTGGAAATAGTTGCGAAAAAAATAAGTGAGTATATGTGATGGTTCCCCAAGTTAATACAGAGGTCCTCATAAAGTTTTTTGAGAAAACATTTTTGGATGCTCCGGACACCAGATCAATGGGCTAATACACACGAAAAAATGAAGAATTTGTGCGATTCCTAAAAAAGGGCCTGTAGATACGAAAATGGTGTGAAAAAAATTGTGTGAATATACGTGATAATTCCCAAGTCAATACAGAGGTCCTCTTAAAGTTATTTGAGAAAATTTTGTTGGGTGCTACGAGCGCCAGTTCTATGGGCTAATACATACGAACAATATAGAAATTTACGTGATTCCTAAAAAAGAGCTTGTAGATGCGAAAATGGGGTTGAAAAAATTGGTATGAGTACACATGATGATTTCCCAAGTCAATACGAGAGTTTTAATAAGTTTTTTGAGAAAAAAATAGGTGCTACGGGTGCAGTTTCATGGGCTAATACACATAACAAAGTTAGAAATGTGTGATTCCTAATAAAGGGCTTGTAGATGCTGAAATGGGGGTGAAAATGGGTGTAAGTATACGTGATGGTTACTTCACAATACGGAGATCCTAATATAGTTTTTAGAAGAAAAAAATTGGTTTCTCCCGGTGCCGGATCCATAGGCTAATACACACGAAAAATTAAAGAACTAGCGTTATTCGTAAAAAAGGGTCTGTAGATGGGGAAATGGGGGTGAAAAAAATGTTGTGAGTATACCTGATGATTCCCCAACTCAATACGTAGGTCCTCATAATATTTTTTGGAAAAAAAATGTGGGTGCTTCGGGCACCTGATCAATGGGCTAATACGCACGAAAATTTGAGAAATTTGCGAGATTCTAAAAAAGGGGCCTGTAGATGCGAAAGTATGGGTGATAAAATTTTTGTGACTATACGTGATGGTTACCCAACTCAATACGGAGGTCCTCATAAAGTTTTTGGAAAATAAAAATTTGGACGCTTCGGGCGCCAGATAAATGGGCTAATACACACAAAAAATTAGGAAATTTACACCTTTCCTTAAAAAGGGAATGTAGATGCGAAAATGGGGGTGAAAAAAATAGTGTGAGGTTACGTAATGATTCTCCAAGTCAATACGGAGGTCCTAATAAAATTTTTAGAAAAAAAATTGGTTTCTCCCGACGCCAGATCCATATGGGCTAATACACACGAAAAATTGAGGAATTTGCGTAATTCTTAAAAAAGGGCATGTAGATGCATAAATGTGGTTGAAAAAATAGTTTGAATATATGTGATCGTTCCCCAAGTCAATACGGAGGTCAGCATAAGGATTTTTGAGGAAAAAAGTTTTGGTGCTCCGGGCGCCAGATTCCTGGTCTATTTACACACGAAAAATTGAGAAATTTGCACAATTACTAAAAATGGCATGTAGATGTGGAAATAATTGCGAAAAAAATAGATGAGTATATGTGATGGTTCTCCAAGTCAATACAGAGGTCCTCATAAAGTTTTTTGAGAAAACATTTTTGGATGCTCCGGACACCAGATCAATGGGCTAATACACACGAAAAAGTGAGGAATTTGTGCGATTCCTAAAAAATGGCCTGTAGATGCGAAAATAGTGTGAAAAAAATTGTGTGAATATACGTGATAATTCCCAAGTCAATACAGAGGTCCTCTTAAAGTTATGTGAGAAAATTTTGTTGGGTGCTACGAGCGCCAGTTCTATGGGCTAATACATACGAAAAATATAGAAATTTACGTGATTCCTAAAAAAGAGCTTGTAGATGCGAAAATGGTTCTATGGGCTAATGTTGTGAGTACACATGATGGTTCCCCAACTCAATACGGAGGTCTTCATAATATTTTTTGAGAAAAAACAATTGGGTGCTTCGGGCGCCTGATCCATGGGCTAATACACACGAAAATTTGAGAAATTTGCGAGATTCTAAAAAAGGGCCTGTAGATGCGGAAATATGGGTGATAAAAATTGTGTAACTATACGTGATGGTTACCCAACTCAGTACGGAGGTCCTCAGAAAGTTTTTTGTGAATAAAAATTTGGGTGCTTCGGGCGCCAGATAAAAGGGCTAATACACACAAAAAATTAAGAAATTTGCACAATTCCTTAAAAAGGGGCATGTATATGCAGAAATGGGTGTGAAAAAAATAATGTGAGGTTACGTGATGATTCCCCAAGTCAATACGGAGGTCTTCATAAAGTTTTTTGAGAAAAAAATTAAGTTCTCCGAACGTCAAATCAATGGGCTAATACACACGAAAAATTAAGAAATTTGCGCAATTCTTAAAAAAGGGCATGTAGATGCGTAAATATGGGTGAAAAAAATAGTGTATTTTACCTGATGGTTCCCCAACTCAATACAGAGGTCCTCATAAAGTTTTTTGAGAAAAAAATTGGGTGCTTTGGGCGCCAGATTCATGGGCTAATACACACGAAAAATTGAGGAATTTCACGATTCTTAATAAATGGCTTGTACATGCGAAAATGGGGGTGAAAAAATAGAGTATACGTGATGATTTCCCAACTCAATACGCAGGTACTCATAAAAAATTTCGAGAAAATTTTTAGGTGTTCTATGTGTCGGATCAATTGGCTAATACACACGAAAAAGTTAGAAATTTGTGTGAATCCTAAAATGGGTTTGTAGAAGCAGAAAATGGAGGTGAAAAAAATGGTGTGAGTATACGTGATAGTTCCCCGTGTCAATACTCCTTATAAAGTTTTTTGTGAAAAAAAATCTGGGTGCTCTGGGTGCAAGATCGATGGGCTACACACGAAAAATTGAGGAACTTGCGCGATTCCTACAAAAGGGCTTGTAGATGTGAAAGTTAGGGTGAAAAAAATGGTGTCAGTATATGTGATAGTTCCCCAACTCAATACGGAGATCCTCATAAACTTTTTTGAGAAAAACATTTTGGGTGCTTTGAGCGCCAAATCCATAGGCTAATACACACGAAAAATTAAGGAATTTACGCGATTCCTAAAAAAGGGACTATAGATGTGGAAATAGGGGTGAAACAAATGGTGTGAGTATAGGTGATGGTTCCTCAACTCAATACGGAGGTACTCATAAAGTTTTTGGGAAAAAAATAGGTGCTCCAAGCGCTAGATCCATGGGCTAATACACACGAAAAATAGAGGAATTAGCGCAATTCCTAAAAAAGGGCCTGAAGATGCAAAAATGGGGGTGAAAAAATGGTGTGAGTATACATGATTGTTCCCCAATTCAATACGAAGGTCCTCATTAAGTTTTTTGAGAAAAAAAAATTGATTGCTTCTGACATCAGATCAATGGGCTAATACACACAAAAAAGTTAACAGGCTCCACACCACTTTTTTGGTTGAGACAATCATGAAGATGCATCAAATTTTATACATTTTAGCATAAAGCTTTGGCTCATATTTTATACATTGCTTGGTTGAAATCCATTTTAGGTATTACGGATAGAACCACAAAAGTTGGAATCAAACAGAGCTATCTGATAGTCATATTCCAAAAATTCATGAAATATTTATGTGGTTGTTGCTTGGTTGAAATCCATTGTAGTTGCTATGTGATTAGCGTTTCATCTCGTGTCATGCACACATGTGATTCTTTACTTTATTAGGTACTCTCTTGACAAAGTAGGGGAAAAAACATGTAATACTACAATTGTCAAAAAGAAGACGTGCTATATCCCACAATTGCAAAGGAAGTAGATTGAAAATTATGAAATTTTGGGTTCAAATCCCGCCTAGACAAATACTAAGTGATTGTTTCACATTTGTTTTAGCCTTGATGAACAAAGCTATCTAGTACTTCTTGGTGGGAGGTGATAAGTTTTCCATGGAATTAGTCGAGGTGCGCATAAAGCTAACCCGGACGGGAAAAAGGGAAGGGAAAGTTTAGGCAAATATACCAAACTAGTTTTACCAACATAGCCGAAGCATTCATGCCATTATCTATGTCTAAAGTAACACTGTATTAGTCACAATTGTCAAACAGAAAAAGAGGGGGAGGGGGCGGATAGTGTTTTATCTCGTGTATGTGCTTGTTGCTTCGTTGGAAACTGTTGCAGATGCAATATAGTTTTTACCTTTATTTGCTTCGTTGGAATTGTTGTAGACGACACAATGTGGTTCTACTTTATGCGTCCGCAACAGATTCCAATGAAGCAACAAACACATCGACACGAGGCAAAACTCTAGGGTTGCAGGTAAAATGGTAATGAACCACAAGGGAACTCAAAAACAGCAGTATAATGTCGCTACAACTATCTCCATAAAACTATTCCAAATGAAAATGTGCAAGGAACTGATATATCTAAGACTACATAAAGGCTTGCAAACTAAATCCCACAAGGGGAGAACAAAAGCTTACTGAAGTTTCTGTAGTTTGTAACATGCTATTCCCGATGATACATCATATCTTTAGCTGTTTCAAATTCTCAATTTCCAGAGAGTCATGTGGCTTCTCCTCGGCTGCAACCTTGGTTCCTTCAACTGGCATTGTCGCACTCCTTGAAACTTCAAAGTCAAGTGGCTTCTCCTTCGCTGAAACCTTGGTTCCTTCCACTGACATTGTCGCACGCCTTGAAACTTCAAAGCCAAGTGGCTTCTCCATGGCTGCAACCTTGGTTCCTTCCACTGGCATTGTCGCACTCCTTGAAACTTCAAAGTCAAGTGGCTCCTCTCTCTTAGTCGGTTGGACTTCAGAACATGATTTCTCCTCAGAATGGTCATGTGGTGATTCGGCCTTGCCTAGCACTGCTTTACGAGTTGGTAAGTCAAGTACCTGAATTTCAGGTGCCATTGAAGCTAGTGGTTCGTCAACTAGAAGAGGAGGAGCTTTAGGAACAGAGGGTACAGCATAAACTGGCGCCACCCCCAAACCTGAATGCCTCATCACCCTATCTAATGTGGGAAGTTCCTCTGCCCGAACAGGGGGTGCAGCATAAACCGGCACTGCCTGTCTTAAACAGACAGGTGGTGCCACTCCCAGACCTGGAGGCCTCATCACCCTAGGAAGCTGAGATGATTGAGGAAGTGGTGGTGCAGAGAAAACAGGAATTGCATTCCGTATGGTCACCGGAGGAGCCATCCGATGGTGTGGGCCAAAATGCCTGACAGGAATATATGGTGCTGCACCAGCAGCAGGGAACTTCTCTGGTCGAACCCTGTGACCATCCATAGCAAAGCTGTCCTTTAAAATATTATTTATGGTTTGAGCAGTCCTTGGACTCAATGATGCATCACTTCCTGTATTATCAATGGGTCTACTTTGAGAAGCAGGTTTTAGACATAACGGACTGACCGGTCTACTGCGAGGAGCAGTTCTTGGACATATTAGGGGAAGAAGTTTTGATGTAGTAGATGAAAGCTGCTGTACACTTGATGGTCTTGGATTAGGTGTCGGAAATTTAATTGGGAATGATACTCTAGCCGCCCTTGCCTTCAAAATGTACCTTTGTAGTGCACGTGCAACAGTTACATGCTCTTGCTCATCATTTCTTCTTCGGTCTGGTTTTGCACTTTCAGACTGCTGTGCCACTGATAGAAAAAAAAGTAAAAGAATGTCATGCAGAATAGTACACCTAGTTATTGCTGATTGTACAAATTAAAGCTTATCATCAGTATGCAAAGTGAACATCAATCTACTAATGTTTTCTGATCAGTAGGTGAATATCAATCTAATTGAAAATTAGAAACTGAAATATCATAATTGCAAGCACAAATATTCAAGCAAACATTAGATTGTAGAAGTGGAAGTTCTCCTAAAAATTGATAAACCAAGCAACACTGATGATATAAACATTTGTAAACATTCAGGCAAAAATCACACTCTTAGCACCTAAAAATACTTCTCCATCAAGTTCTTTATAAGAAGGTTGGAAATCACTGGACGTCCTAGCATATCAATTTCTAATGAGTTGGCGGGACGAGAGTCACTAAGCTCTGAAGAAAAGAAATAGCCAATCCGGTTTTATCTTTTTCATTGTTCAATAAGAATTTCAGGCTGCAACATATTATCACTTGCCCTAGAGAGTGGTAATTGACTCGCTCATCAAGTAAAGCTCTAGCTCAGCCCCTTTTTTAATAATAGAGTAGAGCTTTGAGCTTGTATCCTAACACACACACACGCATACATGAATATATGGAAGTACAGATATTTTCTCAAATATTGTATATTTTGTAATCAATGATGATCCTTGTAAGAATTCGTGCAAGAAGATTCTAAACCACTATTTAGTTTCTAAATACTAGTTTCTAGAAATAATATATCATTGCGCTTGATAACTCAAGCTGGTTTATTTGCTTGAACTAATTAATATTACGCTTATTTAATATTTAACTGAAACTCAAGCTCAATTATCATAATACTTGAGTTTAGCTAGCTAAACATGATAACACCAATGTGTCCAGCATTATCGACAAAACAAAAGGGCAAATACATGTATGTGTCACCAGACCAAACCAAGAGGCATACATGTGTAGGTTTGAGCATCTCAAACCACACTTGTCACCACACCACATGCCCATAATGTACTTCTATGTATTATAGCACCGCACCCCAAATCAAGCATACATATGACGATCTTCACGTGTGAATAGCCGAGAGGAACGAAAGGCAGAAGATGACAATGAGAAAGGGCGCAGCATCTGGATGGGCAGAATGGATGAGTAAAAGATGTCATACCGTGGAGCGGGGAATAGCATGATTCAACTGCCATGTAATTAGTATGGTTCTAGTTTAGAGCACCTTATTTGCTCCCTCTTCACCTTACCAGTACTATTATTTTTTTTTTGATGAGGCCCTTACCAGTACTATTATTATTCTAGCATTATCTAATCCTTCAATTGTATTACTGCTATTGTTTTTTACTTTGGTTATCTTTACTATTTTTGCTGTCAATATTTTTCTTTTCTTCAATAATTTCAACACAACTTTTTTTTCTTATCTTGTGTTTCTCAAACCTGTTATGAAAAATCACTTTTCTTGAGCCAAGGTTCTATTGGAGACAACCTCTACCCCATGAAGGTAGGGGTAAGGTTTTTTGTTGTTGGCTATGACCGCACGGTGAATATCTATTAATATATTTTCTTAGACTGTTTTTTAGAAATAGATACCAATCTATTCATATCGGAACCAATCGAATCGGGAATTACTGAGATGTGAAACCCAGCCAACCTCATAAGGTTGTAATATCTATCTTATAGGTGGGAACGGAACCAAAGAATATATATACCGTTAGAAACCCGTTGTGTAGAGGTCGATCTAGGGTGACCAATCTAACTCTTTCCCCATAGCCCTAGGCTTGTGTCTCAATCTACTATGTGTGAAATATAAGAGTCTAGTTCTTATAGAGATTCCCCTGTCTAATTCCACATCTTGTAACAGAAGGGAGTCAGTGTGGCATAAAAGGCAACAGCAACAAGCAGAAACAACAAGAAGATAATAAGATAACTGAGGCTAAAGGAATGACAGAAATAGAAATCGATAAAAAATGAAAAACAAGAATAATACTAATGCATAGAAACAGGAAAAGAAATATGTCTGACTACATACTAACCCTCTATCCTAATTCTCTACCTCCATACTCTACTACCAAGAGTCATGTTTTCGGTGACTAAAAAGACGAATTGGCAAATACGTATGTGTCTCACTAGACCAAACCAAGAGGCATACATGTGTAGGTTTGAACATTCAAAACCATATTTGTCACCCACCCCAGAAGGAGCTTATCCACCAAATGTGGCTCTGCTTTGCAACAATGCAAAAAGATTGAGCGGGGGGAGAGGAAGAAAAAAGGGTGGGGAAGCAATGGGCACATATGTACAGTGACAATTAATAGAGAAATGTTCAAGCAACACTTGATTTATCATTTTTCCAGTAATTACTCATTAGTCATTTTGCCATCCATGCAAATTATTGCTCAAATCAACAGTGATCTTCCCATCATGATGCAAAATACGACATCATGAATCACTGAAACTTCTAACCAATAGGACATACAATGTTTGGCAATGCAGGGAAGAATGTCACAATAAATATGATGTAGTCAAGTGTGTACAAAAGGCAAACAGGCAGGTGTTAGGTCGGGTTGATGTATTTAGTTGGACTTAAGGGGAGACAAACAGGTGGATGGTGATTGCCATTAACATTATCAACTATTTGAAATAAAAATACTGTCTGTTTGAAAGATGAAAATAATACCATAAGATGGCTTCATACACACTAGCATATAGATCACTAGATAGATAAAAGGACCATATGTTGCTAAGAGCATAAGATAAAACTGGAGAATGAGGCTTCTTGAGAACCAGGCGAAGACAACATCGGAAGACGAAAACCACCCTTATCCAAATAAAAATTCTGAAGACAAAAACCAGAATCCAGTAAATTTGGATCTTTACATGAAGGATCCAGCTAGGCTCTGCAATTCATGATTTGGCATTTATAACAATTCTATAAGCCTCGCCAACACACACATGACGCAGCTTTACGATAACTTCTTCACAGAGAAATAAAGTTTCCAAATAACTCATGCAGTAAATATCAACAGGTTCATAAACATTGGAATCACTTACATAATTTCAGAGATGACCAAGCTGCCATAGCTGCATTCTTTTCAGCTTGCTTCTTATTCTTTGCTGACTCACCAGTAAATGTAACGCCCGCCAACTCTACTGTGCAGGTAAAGACAGGAAGATGTCCTAGACCAGATCTAAAAGTAGTATATGCTGGCAATGATGCTCCTACTCTTTGTGAAACTTCCTGTAAGAGATTCTTATATACGCCTGTCTCATCCTACAAAATCATGGGCATACAGAAATTAGAAACCAAAATATCATTCAGAAGCAACCACAAAGGCTTATTCTTTCACATCTAAGTCTAAGTACCATATATTAATTTAAAACAATTAGGTACTACATAAAATCAATGGAGGCCATAATTTATTGTGATAATGTTGAGCTCACTTGCACCAGTGCTATCATTTTTTACTGCAACAATATCTATGATATTGGTCGGAAAAATTAAGATTTGTTTTAACACTAAATTTACTTGACAACAAGATTATCATAATACAGAAATGATGCAACTTTACATATTGAGTCTAACTACCTACAGGACCATCAGCAGTTGGCAATGTCCTCCAGAAGTTCTGGACTCATATCTGCCCATCTTGTATTAGAACCCTAACAAACAGAAGCACCACCTTCAGACTACTATGGTAGCTTGACTGACCTAAAGGTTTTGAACAGTCATTTAGTGAATGTAATGTAGTACTCAGTCTAGACTATTGGGTACATGGCTTCTATGTTGGCCGTACAAAAAGTTCCTACCTAATACTGGTGCTTAAGTTTATTCACGTTGCACAGTACGAAAAACTAAGAATTCTAATGCCTGAAAACAAGGGAAACCAGTCAGAAGAGGACTACTAACAAATCAATATTCTTTTTTTTGCAAGGACAAACAGATATATTAAGATGATGACTCCAGAAATGTCACAACATCTACCCTCTACTTCACTTACTAAAGGAAATCACAAGACATCACCATTCCATACATTTGTAACTTCATTGAAAACAAGCCTAAAATTACTAGTTATTGTTTTCAGCCAACCCCTACCTAAGCCAGTACTATCTAAACTGCTCATTATTCTTTTTGCAGCTAAAAGTCACATAACAGGGAGCTCTGCTTCCCTCCTGAACTATGACAAGTTCAAGAAATTCATCATAGTTAAACTACATTGGCCATCAACCTACAACAGAAATTTGGGACTGAATATGTTTTCCGAAGCTCACATAGGCAGATAATTCCCGTAAATCAAACTAGGAAAAAACAAGAAGAAAAAAGGAAATATCTATATAAGGAAAAATTGTAAATACTAATCAAGAAACTAAAGAATACTAATAATATCACAACCTCACACAACTACACTTCTTAGATCATCTTGGTATAAATGACCAATATTTATTAACTTTCTCTAATGGAAGTGTCCGGGCTAGTTTATGTGCACATGAGTCATGACTAATCCACCGGGTATGGCGTGCCAGCTACCCACCCCAGGGTAACTTAGCACACCAAGGGTGTAGAAAACCAATGGTCCCTGAAACTTAGAAAATTTACAAATGCAAATACAACAACAACATGCTCAATCCCACAAATGCATATACATTAAAGCTAAAAGTTGTAACATAGAAGATCAAATGACGTCATTCATTTTCAGGAAGCCAATCTCAAAAGGAAAAGCATAATTAAGAGAGCAAACTAAAAACCCCGCTAAAATCGGGGGCAAAATATACCAGAATTCTAGCAGCAAGCGAGTTGGAGGGACCTCGATTAGAGAGTGAATTCAACGCAACCTCAGCAGCAGAGTGTTCAGCCTGTCGAAGTGTAGAGCAGTAATTTGGACTCTCAAAGACCTCACCATTGAAATTAACCGTAGCCTTAAACCTAGGCGCATGATCCGGACCTTCCCTTATACAAGTATACGACGGCAAGTTGAAGCAACTCCTTTGTGCCAGTTCCTGTAACTGGTTCTTATACATTTCCAGAAGCTTTCAACAAACAAGTTCAAATTCAACACAACAACAGCCAGGAACAAGGATCAAAGGAATGAAATGGAAAAAGTAGGAATCAGCGGATATCAATGAGATGAATCGGAGCTCCGATTACACTCGCCGTCGGCATCGTCGACGGAGGAGGATCGCAGAGCTGCTAGGGTTTTTGTATATTTATATATTTTATATATATATATATAGTGTTGAGTGTATGTAATGATTTTCTAGAGAGAGAAAGTTCCACTTGTAGAGAGAGAAAAGGAGAATAGATTTTGTGAATTTTTGAAGCCCTTTTAAGCATAGTGCTTTTTGTTTACATTCATCCGTTTGAAAAAAAAAATCTCTGCATGCATCCACACAATAAGGTTTCGCATAAGGATAAATTTATACTTTATGGGATCGTTTGGTTGGGCTACAAGTTATTTATTTCGAAATTAATTATTTTGAGATTGTTATTCCATTCTTAATGTGGGATAAAATAATACTACAATCTCAGAATAACTAATTTCGGAATAAGTTATCAGGTGCTTTTATCTCAATCAAACATGAAATAAACTAATCTTAAAAATAATTTCGAGATTAGATATCTCTTATCCTTCACACCAAATGAGCCTTATATATCCATAACTTTATAAGTTATTTCTTTTTTGTCTTTCATGCGATGTTTGATACGGTTAAATTTGAATTTGCGTTGAGAAATTTCACATAGAAAGGTAAAACGTTCTCTAACAAAGGCAACTTTATATCTTGAGGGACTAAAACTTGAAACCTCTAATTAAGAATAACTTCGAAGAATCGTTAAATACTTTGCTATGACAAAGGATGACTTAGTTTAATTGTTTCTTCTCTAATATCGTGAAGTTCATGTCAATTTATATGTATTTTGATTTATCTTTAGTAATATCTACCACTTTGCATCCACATATACCTATCAATATCAAAATGTCTTTTGAATTATAGACGAATGAAACGAATCATAAAATTCAAAACAATTGATCAGATTGACAATATTTAACAATTAAACTTAGATCGATATATTTTTATCAATTCATACTTATTATAGGCAATACATATAGTTAAGTTTTAAGTGATATATGATAGTATAACATTTTTATATGATTACTATCTTGTAGTATAAAAATTAAATTCTATGTTTAGTCTTTATTGGAGTGGGTGGGTGGATGTTGAAGGGCCAAAAGTTGACCATATGTTCCACATGTGTAGTATCAAAAACCAACATATGATGTGTATCAATTAAAAATGGTCTTAGTTGACTTTTCCGAATTGTCAATGTCCTACGTGGCAACAGCATATTCACCAACTTTTGAATAGGAATATATAGTTTTTATATTTATTTTTCAATATTTACTTGGTTTCTAAAAATAAGCAATATTATCTAAATAAAAAAATTAATATCGAAGAGCCAACATAACTTTTAAAGTGTTCCTTTGCCCCTTCCAATCTACTCAATTCAAAAGTGTGCATTTTTTCCAGATATTATTTGTCTTTTCGATAAGTAAAACGATATATTCAATCGTAAATATTTTTTATTTAGAATATGTTGAAAGAATTTTGTTCATCACTTAGAATATACATCAAATTTGCTAAGAATTGAACTTTCTAAACATAAGCAATTTTTAGAATGGTAATCACCCAATCAACTTGTGGTTTTTGCGAGTTCAAGATCAGTCATGAGTTATAGAAAAAATAGTAGTGAACTAGAAGAAATTTGCGACTTTGAATTGTTCTCTAAACATTACTGGCTTCCACTAACACAGTTGAATATTCCGTTGGATACCTCCTACTACTGTAATAAGGTTACTCTACCACCAAAACTTAGACTAATGAGGAGATATCACCAATTCTTTCACTCCCTTCATACTTTTTTTCCTAAATTCGCGGTAGTATCCCCCCCCCCCCCCAAATTATCCAACTATATAGTGATTGTACATTTTTTAATTCTCTATGTCTCAGCATGTTTGACCAAAATGCCATTAAAAGTTTCTTGTCCACTAAGATCAATTTGCATTTAGTGCATGAAAAAACCAGCCACCAACTACTCAATAATAGAGTTTGCACAAGTTATCTACCAACACTACAAATCTCTTGAGCATTCATGACCAGATTACTTGACACTAAGTTTTGAAACAAAAGGATCTGACTAATTAACCATCTAGGTCCATGTAATATGGACCATATTCTTCATTTATTTCAGCAAAAGGAAACCACAATGACATGAAAAGAATATGTTAGGCCAGTGGAGGCACATATAAATTGGCTCGGACAACACTATTATAATAATATAAAAAATGGTAGACGCCAAGGCTTATATAAGATGGTGGTGTCAGAATCAATTTGAACGCATATTAATCATTCATTTAGATGCCTACTACCTCTTGTCATCATAATTGATTGTCCTACTGAATACATATTACCTCCCACCAGTGTTGTAGGGTTCATCCAACCCTAACGTTTAGACAGATGGAAGAGCAACTTGTGCACATGACCTTCACTATTTTGTCGGGTACCTACCACCTTCCGCCAACACAAATATCAAGGTTACTATACCATCAAAACTTATGCAGATGGAAGAAATGAGAGAAAATGATCAAAATGGTCCTTAATGTATGGGCTTTGATTCCACTTGGTCCTTAATATATGAACTTGATAGAAATGGTCCTTTATGTATCATAAAATGTGATCAGTTTGGTCCTTAACCCTAAAATTAACTTTTTTTTCCCGTCAAAATACACGGAATATGTAAAAGATGCGCTCGTTCAAGACTTTTTTCCTTCTCCTGTTTCCAATGGCATTCAAGGTTTTCTTACTAAAATAATTCATTCACCAAAAAAGAATTACCGGACATACCTCACTTCTTTTTGTTCAGTCAATTTTTTGTTAATAAAAAAGTTAATTGTCTCCCTTTTTTCCTTCACTCTAATGAGTTATTATTATGTGTGCAGTTATTCAATTCTATGTGCTCTTTTTATGGTCTTCTTATTGATGACCTTTCTGTTCTTGTCTTCCCATGAATTGAAATTGTAAGATATATTATAAATGTATGTGACACATAAAACTGGTGAGCCAAATTAGTAGAATCAATATATATAGAATTACAATTGGATTAAATGGGGTTTCTTTGATTATTGTAAGAATGAGGTCATATGGAAGCAATGGAAGGATATTTCAGGGATTAAGAAGGATGAAATATTATTTATGATGTTGTTTCTTATGTATTATGTTTATACTAAGAAGAATGGAAGGGTGGGGAGTCCAAGTGCTTACGGGAGTAAAAGTCAACCGGAGATGGATATTTTAGGAACATAGTATATATGCTAAGGTGGAAGGATACTGCAGGGATTCTATATTTAGGCGTTGTAGGATAGAGGATTAGATTGTGCTTTAGTGAGTGGACTGTTTAATTTGACGGCAAAAAGAATTGGGTATGGTTAATTATAGGTTAAAGACCAAAATGAACACATTTTATGATACATTAAGGACTATTTCCATCAAGCTCACATATTAAGGATCAAATGGAAGCAAAGCATATACATTAAGGACCATTTTGATCATTTTCTCGAAGAAATGACCTGCCAAGCTGGTCTAGACATTACTATTATTTTCTTTTTAAAAAAAAGATGACAATCAATGTTATAATAATTGGAAAATTGACAACCAACTGAGGCTTATATATCCAAGACTCAAATATTGGAACTTCTAGTGAGTAATGCAATACAAAACCTTAAAACCTCAAATTATTCCAGATAAAAAGTCATCACAAGTTCTTAAAAGCTGACTCATGAGTAGGTTTCTGTGGGGTAAGTTTTGCCAATAGCGCCTTGTTGGGACAATGCTCGGCATCAACAAAATAGAAGTTTCCGTTAGCCTTGAATGTTACGTAAGGTCTATTGGTGTCAGGATGCTTGATATCTGCAAACTTAATCGTCTTTGGCATAAAAGTTGCCAGCCAAGACATCATCTCCACTTCAAAAGAATCTGAACCTGGCCTCCATCTCAGTTTGTGAATATAAGGACTCACAAACCAGTGAAGCGCAGCGGTAGTAGAAGCACTGAAGAATATAACAGTAGATGCAACTGCTCCCTTGAGTATCACATTCGAATCAGTAGATGACATGAAGGTTACGACAGGGCCTAAAGACACAGAGAGGCAACAGGTTGAAAGGGACAGAAGCTTCACATTTTTTATCGTGTTTGAGATAGGACCATAGTAGACAACTCCACCATCCTTTTCATCATTTCCCCCTTCTCCTCCTTTGCGAGGCCCTATGCTGATCTTGTTGTCGTCTTGTGCTGTTGCAGACTGTGATAGCCACCTTTTACGAATAGCAGCTAGATGTGTCACACGACTAGGATCAGTTTTGGTACCACTGACAAGTGACCTAGTTCCATAACTAGCCAGATGACCACCTGAAAAGGTATTGGGGAATAACGAGCAGAGAGCTTGAGCACAATCATCAGGAACAAGTCATAAAATAAACTTGAGTAAACAAACCAGATGCAGATTGTAGAAGCGGTACAGCAAAAAAGTTCTTCCAATATATCATGATTTCTTTCAAGTATTTACTAGAGTTGAAATACGATTTTACCACCATAAACACATGAATGTTCAACATTTCTCCTGATAAATAGTTATACCAAACTTTGTTCAATTCTTACTTCATTAAATACAAGATTGTTCCCTATAAAATGGATGGATATTGCAGCTAAAATAAGCCGTCAATGATTTGATCTGAAGATTTGCCTATTATTGGCTAAAATTTGACATTCTAATGTAAACGGATTTCATCAAGGAAAGACAGAAAAAGCTGAGGAAGGCCAAAATAAGCAATTTCATCAAAAGAAAAAGGCTACAGTACATCATTTGACAACCTGAAAGCAGAAAATTTAGCTTAGCAACTGAAAAAGAAAGTTATAAGAAAAAGAATCTACAACAATGAACTTTGGTAAACCAGAAATTCCATTCTTTTAAAGTTTAACAACAAAGAATTATGTTTTCCTTGTCAGCAAATGTGTTTCAACTTGAAAAGTTCCAAGGTCAAATATGAATAACAGCGTAAAGTAATACTCATTCATTTGTCAATTCCCAAATGCAAAAATTATGGAAGTAAAGGACTCTAACATCTAGTAAAGCAGAAACTAGATTCATAATCAACACATTATAACAGGGAGGATCGAGGGACCAAAAAGATAACGGGATACTGGTAACCTCGCTCGGTGGATCAGTATTAAAAAATGTGTATAACATGAAGATGGTGATCGTTGCATACTCTCTTCCAAAACCTTAAGAGTTATAACCCCTGAAAGACATTTTCAACACATGCACACAATTTTCTCCTGCTTACTTGCCACATTAAGCAATCCACTTTTTCTCCTAACTCGGGTGATCAAAAGCTGGCACTATATAACAATTATGCTATTCCAATTTCCTATTGATAGGAAAATCCAATATTTTAAGTCACTGTGTTCAGAGTACCATCATACCACTAATCTTCAACGTGAATATAGAGGAGGATCTAGAGTACAACATGTGGGTTCACGGAATCAAATAGTTTTTGCTTAAACCCTGAGAAGTCCATTAAATATCTATAAATAGTTAACTGTGAACACCATTGTTATTGTAGTATTGACTTGATGTCATTGAAGAAACTCAACAACAACAAGACCCTCTATTCAAGCAACGGATAACAAGGCAGTTTGAAAAAGAGAAACTTTGAGAATATTACTTATACTACCAGAGTACCAATATGCAAGGAGAAATCGGTATTGAGCCCCAAACTACAAAAACGACACATGCTCAACTAACTCTAACCTTCTATACTAATCCGCAACCTCCATACTCTCCTATCTAATGTCGTGTCATCAATAGGTTGAAAACATGTCATGTCATGTCATGTCATCTCCTGTCTAATCGAACTCATAAACTTCAAATACTGGATTCCTCACTACAGGTAACATATAACACCCACCACCAGCTGAAGGGACATTGGACCTTGTTTCCATTTGAGGAAAAACAATAGCATGAAATTATACAGCTTTTCAACAAGATTAACAAAAGGGTGTTACTTTCTTTCATTTTCTTTCAAAACCAACTGCTATACATACAGATACAACAGAAAATTGAAACAGAAGCAGCAAATTATACAGAAATGAAACTGCTTTGATTAAATTAAACACGAACCTGAATGAAAATTGGTGGATTTTAGAAGATTTGCTTGAGATCGAACCAAGTGTAAAAGGGTTCGTCTTGCCATTGACAAACTTCTGATGCAAAAACCCCAACTGGGATCTCTCTGCTTTTCACTAGGGTTTTGGGGTTTTCTCGTTAGATTGGCTACTGAGTTATCTGAAAGGCTATTTGTGAACGGAGAAACGAATTGGGCATTTGGTCTAGTGGTATGATTCTCGCTTAGGGTGCGAGAGGTCCCGAGTTCAATTCTCGGAATGCCCCTTGATTCTTTTTCTCATTTTTCGGTCCCGAGAGGTTATTATTTGTTGTTGCTACTTTGGAATGCCCCCTTATTCTTTTTTTCATTTTCATTCTCGGCCTCGAGAGGTTATTCTTTGTAAATATATGATATTTTCATGTTTTACTTGAATTTATTATTTGTTGTTGTTACTATTGTAATATTTGATGTTGTCATGTTCTCGAGAGGTTATTATTTGTTGTTGCTACTATTTGGGATGCCCCCTTATTCTTTTTCTCATTTTCACTCTCGGTCCCGAGAGGTTATTATTTGTTGTTGCTATTGTTTTTATATTTGATATTGTCATGTTTTACTTGAATTGAGGTCTATCAAATTATTATTTATTGTTGCATGCTACTATTCTTATATTTGATGTTGTCATGTTTTACTTGAATTCAGGTCTATCGAATACAATCTCTCCATTTTCACAAGGTAGGGATTTTTATACTTAATGTTAAGATGTTTTTCTTGAGTTGAGATTTGTTGAAAATGCTATTTTTATCTTCACAAGATAAGGATACGACTACGTAACATTCTCCTTCCCAAACTTCTATTATTTGTTGTTGCTACTATTCTCGAACTTGATATTGATATGTTTTACTTGAATTGAGATCTATCAAAAACACTATCTCCACCTTCACGAGTTAAGAAGTAGGATTACGTAATACCATCCTTCCCAGACTTCACTGATAAGATTTTCCCATGTGTTATTATTGTATTTCACTCCCCATATTTTGAGGAATATCAATTTTTATTTATTACTATTAGTTTGGAGTTTAATCATTTAGTATTCAAAATCAACTAATTAAACTAGTTCAATTTCTCTATGGAGTATGAGTTAGAGATTATGGACCATTTCCCCTCTAGAATTGTCAATACAAGAAATTCGCCATGAAATATTAATGCCTATTTCATTTAAAACAATATATAAAAAGTCAACTATTATATTTACTTCTCAACAAATAATTATGAATAAAAGTTCCATACAACTTAAATTCTAACGCATTAAAGGACTCTTTTTTACTTTTAAGATATAATCATATCATTCTCTAATAAGTAGATCATCAAAATTTAGCGTTAAACTATATAATAATATACTACCTGAAATTTAATTATTAAACATTTTTATCACTTTAAGGACAACCAAAAATAACCATACAATTATTTTCTTACTATTATTATTATTTTCTTTTTCTTATTTTTTTTATTATTATTATTTGACCCCACTCCTTTTTTTAAAAAAAAAATCAACAAAAGTAGGAGTAATTGGTTAGTTATTCTTTAATTAGTCAAAAAAGCCCGCGTAGAGACATATTCTCATTTGGCGTGTGGTCAACACGCCGTCGTTTTGCTATTCCTCTTCACCTACGCATCAACTACTCCATCTTCTTTGATCCTTTTCTTCATCTCATTTCTCTCTTTATTCACAAAATTTCTTCCTCTGAGTTTTCACACAAGTTTTTTCTGTCTTGAGGTACGGTTTTTTTGTTTAATTTCAATGTATCAAGATTTAATTGTTTGGTAGCTTCAGTGTTTTTTTGATGTTTGATTTAAGTTGTTGGTTGAATTTGAGAATTGGGTATTGATTATTAGTGTTTTATATAAATGAGTTTTGCTTAAAAGATGAATCTTTGATGTTGGAATGAAAAGGGTCCAATTGGGTATAGCTAACTTCAATGAGTTTGGAGTTTATTTTTGTAGTTATTGTTTTGTTATATTGGAAATGAGTTATTGTTGTTGAGCTGAAAGGGTATTGATTTTTAGTGTTTTTTAGTAATGGGTTTTGTTTAAAAGTTGAATCTTTGATATTGGAATGAAAAGGGTCTAATTGGGTATAGCTAACTTCAATGAGCTTGGAGTTTATTTTTGTAGTTATTGTTTTGTTATATTGGATATGGGTTTTTGTGTTTGAGCTGAAATTTGATCTGTATTGATGTATGAATTGCATAATTGCATACAGAGTGTTGTACTTCAATCTGAGAATTGTTTGCTTTTCTCTTTTTTTGGCTACAGTTACTGTTTAGCTATTTTGTTTGGGTGATTACAGTGTTTTGTTTGATTTAAGTTGTTGGTCGAATTTGGGAACTGGGTATTGATTCTTATTGCTTTTTATTACTGGGGTTTGCTTAAAAGACAAATCTTTGATATTGGAAATGAAAAGGGGTCCAAATGGAGCAAAAGGGATATGGAGGATTCATACCGCCGGCCCCAATTAGTTTAAGATTAGGTCATAGTAGTTATTGGTGTTGTTATATTGCAAATGGATTTTTGTGTTTGAGCTGATATTTGATCTGTATTCATTCTTTGGAAGTATTAGGTTGGCTTAACAAATGGTTGAGCTTCTTTTTGAATATTTTGGTTAAAAGACTTGCTGATGAAAACTGGTAATCAAAGTTAATATTTAAGACTACTAGGTCAAAACTCCTTTTATAAGAATTGTATACATGAACGCGAACCTTATATATGGTATTCCGGTTTCAAGATATATATATATAGATATATCAACGGCTGGACTCTTTTCTGGACTTCCTTAATGTTGATATTATCAAAAAGTGGTTGGCTTGTGATTCCTTGTCCTCATGCTTGCTTTGTTAATTGTCTCTTGAAGATTCTGTTGCTCAAATTTATTTTGATTTTTGTCTTGGTCATCCTTCTTCCAGTAAAATGGATTTTTTCTCTAGGAATACAAGTGATGACTCTTCAGGTTTCCAGCAAGACATTGCTAGGTGCCCATTTTTGACGAATATCAATGAGCCAACTAATTTTTCCTTCTCAAGCCCCATTGGTTTTCCCGTTCCAGTAAGTTGTTAATTGATCACTTATTTGCAGAAGAACTTTTCTTTGCATCTTTGTAAAATAGTTTGCATGTTGCTGAATCAATCCTGCTAAGGCCTCTCATTTTTGTCTGCTACATTGGTGGGGTGACCATGTCCCTGTCATTCTAAATTGATGTGAAGTCTTTCTCATGATAGCTGCTGCACCTGAATCAGGTACGTGGAGGAAAAGGTCCTATCTTCGAGGATGGTCCTAACTTTGACATGGCATTCAGGCTTTTCCATGGCCAGAATGGTGCTGTCCCACTTTCTGGGAGACTGTCCATTACGAATGAGAAACCAGATCCTGAACCTGCAGCTCGTCATTTCAACCCTTTGGTGGCAAAGGCAGCTACCATAAGTCTCTCATCTTTTGGATTTGGAGGACCATTTGGTTTTGATTCATTCTCTGAGAAGTGGAAGAATCAAAAGAAGAAGTCTGAGTCATCCAAAAGACAGGTTTGAGCCATTTCCTTTCAGTTTTGTATCTCCCAAATTTCTCAATATGTCAAAACGGTTGAATTTCATTGTAACTTCTGAAATATGACTTTGTCAAATGTTCATGGTCCAGTGAAACACTTTATTTGACTTCTTGATAGCAATAGGTCAAAATTGTTAATTTTCGTATAACTCTTGAAATATGATTGTTGGTGGACTTGAGAAACTTTTCATTATTGATAGAATAACCAAAACTCAGTCATATTGTTCTTGCTAACCATCATTTTGGATCTATCAGGGAGGAGATTCAGAACATGAAGCACTAAGCAATGAGTGGTTGCAGAATGGGAATTGTCCTATTGCGAAGTCGTACCGTGCTGTAAGTACTGTCCTTCCTCTTGTAGCAAAGGTTTTTCAGCCCCCTCCTGGTGTGAAACTCAAGTGCCCCCCTGCTATAGTAGCTGCCCGAGCTGCTCTATCACGGACAGCCTTTGCGAAAAACTTGCGACCACAACCTTTGCCTGCAAAAGTATTAGTGATTGGTGTTTTGGGCATGGCAGCAAATATTCCTTTAGGCGTATGGAGAGAACACACTGAAAAATTTTCACCATCTTGGTTTGCAGCTGTACATGCAGCTGTGCCATTCATAGCCATTCTGAGGAAGTCCATTTTGATGCCTAAAGCGGCTATGGCGTTTACCATTGGAGCATCTGTTCTGGGGCAAGTGATAGGCTCAAGGGCAGAACGACTTCGGCTCAAAACAGTTGCAGCTAGGGAACTGGTTCCTATGGAAAGCTCTACTCCAGGACACATCCATCTAGTCGTTGATGAAGCTAGAGGGGGACACTGCAACGAGATTGTTGCTTCAAACAAGGTTCCTTTGCATGCCGGTTTCCTTTCATCAGCTAGTGTAGTTAGCTGATGCTTGGCATCTATAATGTTGTATTGATTAACCTAATGCAGGATGTGCCTGCATCTATTCTTTGCATTTGTTGTAGTCCATGGGCAAAGTTCAGCCTTAGAGAGAGAAGTTGTGAGGATGAGCATTATTCTTGTTTGGTGAGAGTTTGTATTTTTGTGAAGTACGAAGTACCAATAATATTTGAGTGTGTTTCATGTGCCAAAATATACCAAAGTGATTTTCTTTTTATGATTTCGGTTTGAATATCAAAAAAAATTCCAAGTATTTAACAATAACTAGATGTTCCTCTCAATGTCGGAGCCAGGAATTCATAGCGCCACGCCACACCTATTGCAATATTTGAACCTCTTTACCAAACAACAACTACTAGACTAAGGATACACAAAAAGTCCATTCCATTAGAAATCTATTAGTACATGGGAGAGTTTTACAAGGTGTTTTTGGCTAATATATATGATGGTACAATTCAATTAGGGAAAATGCCTTTAGGGATAACAACATCCCCAATGTTGTTGTGCCATGGGTCAGCCAAGTGAGTTGCCAAGTTCTCCAATGGTCCTGTTCCTGGATATGCTGATTGTTGTACACAAAATCCCACAAATGCCAACAATGCAAGACGACCTAATCACAGATAATCATTCATAAAAAGTGAGATTGATATTGTCAGCATATATAACTTAAAATCGGTCAAGAGGAGTGAGTTAATATTCTAACCATTCTTGATTTCCTTGACTTTGAGTTCTTCAAATTTAGCAGGGTCTTTAGAGTAACCCAATGGGTCAAAAGCCCCACCAGGGTACTTCTTCTTTTCTGAATCCTTTTCCATACTCCTTTGATGCTCTACAAAGGCTATGGCTAGAAACTCAATAACCAAAATAGTAGGAAGTGTTCCCCATGGAACAGGCTGGCCCAAATATGTAGCTTGTCCTCCAGGAATGGCTGCCCATTCTTGGGCCTTGACCCAATTGCCTAAGCCCAATGCCTCTGGTACT
Organism: Solanum stenotomum; assembly: GCF_019186545.1. Taxonomy (NCBI): domain Eukaryota; kingdom Viridiplantae; phylum Streptophyta; class Magnoliopsida; order Solanales; family Solanaceae; genus Solanum; species Solanum stenotomum. The sequence goes on from NC_064287.1 coordinate 58,273,412, forward strand.
AGGATTCCGGGCTTCAAAAATTGTAAACAAGGAATTTCGTTAAGAGTGTTCAAGATATAACGTATAAAGACTAAGCTTTATAGTAGAGAAAAAGAAGCTTACAACAGCAAGCATAGCCCATCTGCAATGAATAAGTTCAGATTCTTTGTATCTTTCCAAATTTTCTGGTACTTCTCCAAAACCAAGTGGATCAAATCCAAAATCTCTGCATTTATATATTTACAAATTAAAACTTGCATAAGTAATAATACAAATTTATACGTTTCAAAATGTTTTGACGTTAATTCTACTTATATAACCATCATAACTTTCAAAAATTAAAATCCATTAAGTTATCCAACTTTATATAACTAACGACTTAAATATCGTATAAGATCATACATCATCACATAAAATGAAACGAAGGGAGTACTACTACTTACCCGGGGGCTGAGCCATCGAGGTAGGATGGACGGGGCTGCCCGGGCATCCAATCGGCGGACATGGAGAATCGAGACATGGAGCTGGTAGCTCCGACGGACACCGGCATCGCCGCAGCGAATTTGGACTTGGAAGAAGAGAGAAAAGAGGGGCAAACAGCTGGAATTCCACAACTCATCAATGTATTAGAAGCCATCTCTTCTTCCTCTTTTTTTTTTTTTTTGGTAATTAAAAGATGTACAAAAAAAGTTGGATATGAGTAGAGAAGAAAGAAGAAAATGGATATGAGAATGAAAAATTGTGGAGTGTATAAGGAGGGAGTTTGAGATATAGGCAAATCTGAATTTTGATTGTTATTGGCTAAAGAGACTGGTTTCTGTTTTGTGATTGGTCCACGTGGAAGATGAAGTGGATATTTTGAAGGATATGTGATGTTGCTTTTGTGGCTAAGGTTGTCCTAGTGGGAGGAAATATCATATTTGGGGTTTATGATAAGTTTACATCAATCAAATTCATTAATCATTGATTAGAACATGATTATGCTATATAAGCTTACAAGTTAATATTGACAATGGAATTTACATCTTAAGTTTCTTCTATTTTTGGTGGGGGTAAGGGGATTAATCACGAAGGAGCCGATATCCGGTTCGACTAATTTAGATACGCATATCCATCAGGTAGAAACTTATCCACACCATGTTTACACCAAAGCAAAGTAATGTTAAGCAAAGTAATTTAACATGGTTACTTAATAAGTAATTAGGTGAAAATGAGTATTGTTTAATTATCCTTAGTTTGGTACAAATGTTGAATGAAGTAAGTGTATAACCGTCACATAGAGCCCATTAAGAGGGAGGACTCCCTACTAATCTACTAGATATTTCTCTATTCACGAGGTTTGAACCTAATACCTTAAGTTAAGGATGGATTGCACCATATATCCAGGGGTTACAACTTTTTAAGTTAAAAAGTACAGCTGACAAATCACACACTTGGCCAGCAATTTTCATACATCCTGAAAAGTTTAATCCTACTAAAAAAAGTTGTTGATGCATTATGTCTGTATCTTAGAGCTCTTGTCACTGCAAAAATCATAAAAAGTAGTTCTCTTGAACAGTATATTGCTAAACAGAACCGCAACGATATCAGAAACTTTCCTACAGCATGAAACTCAAGGCAATCTGAGTATTTTAAAAGAACCAGATGCAGGTCAATCAATTGCCAGTTTACAAGTATACAGATCTTTGTTGAGGATTAGATGTTCCCAGAATGTACGTTGTCACCGATTTGCACCACCATCTGAATCGTGAGGCTGCTAAAATTCATCATTTGGTTTCACGATATTCACATCCTCGAATTCATTGTCATCTAAAAGCAGGAAAGATGCACAGTTATAATGAGCAAAGATTGACCAAAATGCATATCGTAAAGCTAAAAGTTAGAACAGAATAGTATAAAATCAAATGCGAATTTTCAAAAATTGAAAAGCTCTTGGGAGGGACATGAAGATCACAACCAAAAAGCTAAACTAGTTTAACCTCAAAATCACCATAACAATCAAAAGCACTACCGGTTTTCTTGTAATTTTGGACATGTGAGGCTGCATGCTTGCATTGCCACTAGAAGTTCAAAAGATTCCAGTCCCAAGATAGGATCAAGACTAGATAGAAGTTTAAATGGTTCCTGTGACGCTCATGATGGAGGGCGAGTCACATAGAAGGATTGGCAGGTTTCTAGGCTGCCAAGCTTCTAAAGGAGTGCACATATTACCTTCAGCGAATTCCACATCGAAATGGTAGAGGAAAATGAAGAGTTCTATAAGACATACCACAAGTTCATATGGTATGGCCTCTTTTGGGCTCGATGATGACGTAGCCCAAGGGAAAATTCCATGAGGCCTGTAGGTCAAAACGGACAATATGTGCCATGGGCTTGGGTCGTGACACTATCGGTACCAAGATAGGATCAAGTCCTAAAGCAAACTATGGAGGTTTATACTTGTCTAGTCAATGAATACTTAATGCTGATATTCTGAGATATGGATGAATGGGAATAAACAGAACAAACAGGAAGCTGCACTTGTTTAAAGAGGCTGCAAAGGACAAGAAAGAGGAGCATTTATAGTGAAGGAAACCGGTGTTAGGCATCACATGCCCTCCTCTTGAAAGAAAGAACTCGATTCTGTCTTTTCCCTTCCACCCTTTCTTCCTATTCTTAATTTTACTTTCAAAATTATGAACTTTGTAAAGACACGTTTCTCCCAATATCTCTCCTACGTTCTCATAGTATTAATAATAAACTACATTTTTGCCGTATTCCAGTTAATCCAAATCAAATAAGAACATGCACTATCATTTCCTGTCAGTACAAAAAAGTATATGCAGCTATTCCAATCATCCACTCCACTCACTGTTTTCCTTACTCAGACCTAAATATAAATAGCTAGTACTCCCTCACTTCCACTTAGATAGGTCTTCTTTTCTTTTTCACTGTGTTGATAATTCCTTATTTTCATTTTGGGTAGTGATGAACAAAGAATTCACTTAAAATTAATGCGCCAAAACCCATAACATTTTAAAACTAGCCTTATTTTTTTGGTGTAAACAAAACTGTATAGAGGAAGTAGAGGAGTTGGTTGATTCCCTAGGTACTTTGTAAAGTTTAGATTTGAATCTCACTCCCCTGTAACATGTTTCAGATGGTGGACAGCGTTTCTAATGCTGAAGAATATAACAGTACTAATTCTCAAAAAAATGAAAACTCTTAAATAGACTTCCCACCTACCTAAGGATTTGTTTCTTACTCGACATTAAACTCCTTGAAGTCTAAAAGGAAGATTAATCTCCTTGAACAGATGCTACAAACATATTTATAACAATTTGGAAGCTCGTGATAATGAGAAAGCAAGGAAAGTGTACTCCACTTAGCCATCACGAAGTAACAAGGATAAATCTTTCCAGTTCACCTAAAATAAGCTAGGCTCTTCTTTGTATTTTGTTCAGTTAATAACCCTTTCTCCATAATGTTGATTCAGTGATTCCCCTTACTAAGTATTTCCATTGAAATAAGGTCAATCTCCTTTAGGTCATCCATGACATCACCAACCTCCACTCGTGTTTGTTGAATTAAAATACTTCACAGCCTATCCTTTCCACGTGAATTGCAGTTGCATCCCACATATTAAACTCCTATATATTCATTTAATTTAACTTACATGCCCGCATGAGGCGGAGGTGGAAGTGAAGATCAATGCACTAGTCATACCCAGAAGGGAAAGCTTCAAATATCTTGGGTCCATTATTCAAGGTAAACCTTAGTGTTAATTTTGTTTCTTCATTATTGTCATGGATTACCACACATTCTTATGGTATATCTTCCAAAATCTATACCTATCAGCTTTTGTGGCTGATTTCCCTAGGATTTCTCTAGGGTGATTCTTGAGTAAGGCATTTCTAATCAAGATAAGAAATGAGTCCCACCAAAGCTAGAAGACACAGATAGCCAATGATTATTCGCACGAAACAAAAGTTCATTAATCTTGAGCATTTCTTGCCCACCAGCGATTCTTTGGAAGTAACATAAAAGTACATTTGGGGAATGAGGAGACGAATTAGAGGCAGTCAAGAACAAACAAATTGACTTACGAAACAAAATTATCAGCTAATCAACTACGGAAATATCCACTAAAACTGGGAAAAGACAAATGTAACAGGGACGAGAACCTTTTCTCAGAGTCAGTGCCACCACAGCGTCATTTTCAACCTGAAAAGTGTTCAAAAACATTAAAAAAGAACAAATAATGCCATAAACTTGGATTAAATAAAGCAGTAAAGATAATCTGCTTGAGAAAAATACTTCATGAACCTCATGGACTTATTTCTTGTTATCGACGTATACTCATGTGACTCTCTCCATCACATTATAGATGTCATATGGGAATCAAAGTAGGAATATAACATTAATCTAAAATGGATGTAAATTGAGTGTGAAAACACAATTATCCTGTTACAATGTACATGTAAAGTTAAAAGAGCTCATTTTCTTAGTAAGGTGAACAAGTTTACCAATAGTGGGGAAAAACGGTGCCAAAAGGTTGATAATCTACAACATAATATGATCCTTTTTTGATGAAGAACATAATATGATCCTCTATGAACAACCCCAATCTTCTACAGAAGTACTTCCATCTGCCTAAGTCTTGGTGGGTGGATACATGGTATCAATATTGGTGAGAAGTATCCGGTACCTAATGGAATAATCAAAGTATGTGGAAGCTGACCAGACACTACCGTCATCCAAAAAGAAACCCAATTTTTATACACACAAGAACTTCATGGGTGCACCAAAAAGAAACAAGAAATGAAAGGTTATTCCTCACATGTAAATAGCCGTTCTCCATCCCATTTACCGGTTGATCCCTTAAAAGAGCTCTAATAATGTGTATTGCTGTTAATATGATATTAAAAAGAGTACTGAAAAATTTAAAAGAAGTAAAATTTGTTTTCAATTATGTGGTTGCCAGTTTTAGAACAGACCAAAAGGGAAAGTTGGACAGGTCATTGGCAATAGAAGTAGAATCTGTATCTGTATGGGTACAATTGATAAAAAGAGACTCAAAAACTGCTGATTACCCAAACTATAGATGATATTATATTTTCTAATTGTACCAACAGATCATATGATATCATGAAAAATGATGATGATAAGTATGGACAAAATTTACCTTCTGATCAGCTAGGGACTTCGAGTCTTCCAACACATCTCCAGCAGGCAGCAGGACTAATTGCTGATCATTAGCAGGTTGATCTATGAGGTTAGACAATTTCTCCTTCATTTGTAGAATTGTCTCAGTTGGGTCACATTGAATAAAGTAGGTGGTCTTATTACGCTTCACACGGATATACATTGCCTGCATAGAGAAAAGAGAGATTAAAGAACCAAATTGATTTACAGTATGGAAATAATCCATCAGCGTCACATTCTCTTTGAAGTTACCTATGCTTCTAGTTGATGTTCAAATACACGCTAAGATATTATAATACTCAGTAGTGGTTCCATTAGTTTTTAGGTTTATATGCTATTATCTAGATCCATCATCCATGTGGCATGTAGTTCCTTGGTTTTTTGAAGGTTATATCCATCTTAATTTGCATATTTTCATTGTTTTTGAGTCTGGTGATAATACAAACAAACAGTCAACAATTTATTTGTCCTAACAGTGTAACTTCCAAAAGAGTTCGGCTTTGTGAAGATTGGCAAATATTAGCTTAATGCCATATTTATTGTATAAACCCCTGGTGATTGCCACTCATACTTGCTCTGCCAGACTTACATAGTGATCATAAACAAGAAAGTAATACTAATACTAATCATGTAATAAATACTTATATTTGTCTAAAGGAAACTTTTAATGTTTCCTTCCAGGCATTTTCTGCCCATATATATGAGTATATTCATCTTATTTATCACCTCCAAAAAAGTTCAATTGCCTTCTCATATAAGTATATTCATCTTATTTATCACCTCCAAAAAAGTTCAATTGTCTTCTCACTCTGTGTATTGACATTTGACATAAGTACATAACATTATAAAGCAAGCTTCGAAGAAGGAGGTGTACTCAGAGGCTCCGACCAGATGGACTATAGTCCTCCCTCTCTCTCTTTCTCTCTTGTGTTTGTCTAAAAAGGTGATCATGGACAAATAAAATGGCAGCATTGAAATTTAGATAAAGTGGAGTCCTTCTGCTCTTTCCAACGGTTCATCAAGCCATAATCTTTCTGCTAATTGGACTTAAATCATTCTTCCCCATTCTTCTTCATGTATGTATTACCCTTGAATGAGTAAAGATCCATTTATGAAGAGTATATGCATAATGTGCATTTACTTGGTAAGATACATGTACATACTGAAACATAAAAATTGGATTACGCCGAGAAGTTGTCAAGCATCCTAAACTAAGCCATCTCCTTAACCACTCAACCCAAGGCTTGCAAGTACTCAAACAATAGTTGCTTCTTTGTAAAACTATGGTAAGTGAAGGTGTTAAAACGGCCCGTGGTAGACCTAAAATCACAAGGAAGTTGTCTCGAAAGACCTACAAAACCTAGGTATCAATGCAAACTTGGCATCAATATAAAAATTTTAGTTAAATATAGGGCACACTGGAAGAAAAAGATCCAGATACATGATATCTACTAGTTGAGAATACGTTCTAGGCTTGTTAGAGAACTTCTATTATTATTATTACTATTATTATTATTTGTATATATATACTTATTTCTATATATATGAAACTTACATTTCACTTTATTTATTTAAAACGATGATGATTTGACATGAGCTTAAATGAAGAAGAAGAGATTCATATAGCCGAGCCCAACTTGATTGGGACTGAGTCAGAGTAGTAATTGTTGCTGTTGTGGTTCCTTTCTCAACTTAAGAAGGAATTGGAGTTCTTGTATTTTCTTTAATCCAGAAAAACAAGCAATAGAATATCCAGTCGACCTCGGGTAGCACTACCTAACTGGTTGGGCTCAATCTATGCTTAACTCTAAGCTCAGAGATTTGTCTATTCATAACCTATTATGCTGAAATTCTCAGCTAAATTCCCACGTCAACCAGAAAAAAAAGGAGAACACTGTCAAGGAGCAAAGCTAATAAGTAACTGCCCTCTATGATCAAACACCATTTGTTGGCAAACAGAAAAGCATGCTAATAATCATCTTCGTCCAGAGTAACCACTAAAATTGGAAACCAAATGCATCAGAGAAAATAATTCACCTAATAGCATCCAAACTAACGAGTATTTTGAGAGAAAGAACTCATAAGTACTAATAACGTAGTGCAATTGAGGGCAGTTTTTCCTCTGTCATAATATATCTAGAAGAAGACTTCTTAAAAGTAAAACCCAAAATTTGTAAACCTCATGGCAATACAATATTAAATATTAAGGCTCAAACAGCAATCATATGAACAGCTTATCCACATAGTACAATCAATCAAGTATCTCACTGGCTCGCTCCCACTTATTTGGGGTCTGCTATATTATGGTTGGATATAAAATTAGTTACAGGTCAGCCAAACACAATAACTTTGGCTCAAATCTTGTATATGCCTTCGGCAAAATGAAGATAAAATTGATACTGACTCCTTGGAATTTGGTAGCCTCAACTCCATTAACAAGTAACAACTACTTATTCAATACTTTTTCGCTTTACACCCATTATCTCAAGTTTTTGAACAAACTAATCCATTGCCACAAATAGTTCACCAGAGAAAATTAAGTTCCCCACCCACCCCCAACCCCCAGAGTGAACATTTCCAGAATTATACAGAGGAAAAGAAGTAGACCCAAATCAAATAGATATATGAGCAAAAAAACGGAGATCATATCAATACTGACTCCTCAAAATTTGCTAAGTTCAATTCCATTAACAACTACTTATGAATCCATTTTCCACTTTACATCCATATTCTCAAGTTCTGGACCAAACCAATTCATTGACACAATTACACAAACAGTTCATGGGAGAAAATTAAGTCCCCCACCCAAACCCCAGATGAGCATTTCCAAAATTATACACAGAAAAGAAGTATACCCAAATCAACTAGACATGAAGTAAAATTAAAATAAAATTATGGCATACACCTACACTGAAACACACACATCACCCCAACACCCATCCAGGTGATCATTTCCAGAATCATACAGAGGAAATGAAGTATACCCAAATCAACTAGACATATGAGAAGTAAAATTGAGATAAAATTATGGCATACACCTATACTGAAACACACACACATCACCCCCACCCACAAATGAGCATTTCCAGAATTATACAGAGTATATGAAGTACACCCAAATCAACTAGATATATGAGTAGCAAAATGGAGATAAAATTATGCCAAATACCTATAAACACACACACATACATCACCCCCACCCCCAAATAAGCATTTCCAGGATTATACAGAGGAAATGAAGTGTTCCCAAATCAACTAGACATATGAGAAGTAAAATTATGGCATGTACCTACACTGAAACACACACACAGAGATCAAAATTGATAAGAAAAATTCAAGAATGCAAAATGGGTATTGACAAGAAATTGAAACAATCAAAGGGGAATTAAAGGAAAACACTAAGAACAAACCATGGTGTCTATCGTCGGTGATTCTTCTTCTTCTTGTCCAAAAAAAAATTGATCTTTGGCCGTGGGGTTTCTTCAAGCTAAATGTCGGTTTTTAGGTGGCAAAGTTAAGGCGTTAAATAAGAATTGGCCCTTTAAGATTGAGAGTACATCAATTTGACCCCTATTATTTATGAAATGAAATTTTCAGTGTCTAAATTTTTACTAAACTTTATCCTATCCGGTGTTTGATATCGTATCTTGACTTTGAGTGTTGTAATGTAAAAACCTTGGTAGGGAGTGTTAGTGCATTAGTCGAGTTCCTTTGGTGATTATTTTGTCCCATTTTTTTTTATCCCTAATGCTAAATTCAATTTATTTTTCTAAAAACATAAATTTCAAATACTTTTACTTGACAAAATGAGAAATTTATGTACACCTATGTTATGTATTAGAATGAATTAAGTTTTTTTCCCTTAATGATGACAGCGTTAGAATCAGTTTACACACATTATGATAATTTTTCACCATGTGTGTGTGATTGTCTCTTATCAACACATGTATAGAATAATTTTATTTCAGACAAACTTAAGAGATCGCTAGGTAATTATCGAAATTAAGGGAGTATCACAATATAAAATTTGAGATTAAATTTATTTGATGTTTGTCCATAGGTATAATTAACTAAATCAAGATAATATATAACTCAATTAAGATTTTATCTATCTCATATAAATAGACGGTGGGACTATAATTTCAAAATTATAATTGGGATAATCTTGTTTATCATACGACATAAATTCAATAACAGATGAAGGATTGTTATATTAGAGAATTTTGGACTATAGTTATTTTTGACTCGCTAAAGTTTTTGTCGACTACTATACCCTCTTTTGTCTCTGGGTGGTGAATGTATCTAGCGAAAATCTTTCCTTGTTTGAATGTTGTCGTTCACTTTTAAAGTTGCATAATCTCAAGATGCTACTGAGTGAACGGATTTTATCAGTTAGAAAGATTGTCTGAGGATTTTCGGACTATGCTTATTTTCAATTCGCTAAAGATTATGTCGGCTACTACACCCTCTTTTGTCTCTAAACGTGACGTTTGTATTCAATGAAAATATTTCCTTATTTGAATTCTGTCATTTACTTTTAAAGTTACGTCATCTCAAAATACTTCCTAGTGAATGAATCTTATCGAATTGATCGTCATGACAAACAATTATTTTGTATAATTTACATTATCAGCTTGAGAACTCAACACATACCCTATCACATTATCAAAACTAACAACTAGAATTTGAGTAATATAGCATAGAATCTAATATTTCATAAAAGAATTAAAATGAATATAACTCATATGTAATGAGATGGAGTTATCCACATATAAAAGACCAATTTTCTATCCTCACACCACTATGAAAACTAAACAAATTATGATATTCAACATGCTCTCAATAATTAAAAAACAGCCAATGCTCTGAAGTGTCAATTTTGCACTAGTGAAATTGCAAGAAACCTTTAAGCAATTTATGGTATGACTTAACAAAATGAGTGAAAATTATAAGAGACTAAAATTTAAATTACATCATCAATCATTTTATCTATCTAATTTCAATAAAGAAGATTATATTATACTTATATTGATGAAAAATAATAAGTACATCTAATAACATAATTAAAACACATCCTTATTCCATTTTTAATTAAACTTCTACACGAAAACACAGAAATTGAATTTTCTTATTTAAAATCTTTGATATTTTTTCCAACTAGGATAAACCTAAGCCACAAAACCACCATCACATATCCTTCAAAATATCCACTTCATCTTCCACATGGACCAATCACAAAACACAAACAATTCTCCTTAACCAATTATAATCTACATTTAGATTTGCCTATATCTCAAATTCCTTCCTTATACTCACCACAATTTACACCATTTTTTCCCCACCATTTTTTCCCCATTCTCATATCCATTTTCTATTTTTCTCTACTCATCTCCAAATTATTTTTTTGAACATTTGTTAAATTAACCAAAATAAAATGGCTTCTAACACATTGATGAGTTATGGAATTGCACCTGTTTGCCCCTCTATTCTCTCTGCTTCCAAGTCTAAATTCGTCACCGCGTTGCCGGTATCTGCCGGAGTTACCAACGACACGTCAAGGTTCACCATGTCGGCCGATTGGATGCCCGGGCAGCCCCGTCCATCCTATCTCGACGGCTCAGCCCCCGGGTACGTAATACTCTTTATTTCATTTTACGTGACATATATGATCTAGCACGATATGTAACATGTTAATTTGATATATAATAAGTAGGTTTGATAGGCATTAAAGTTGAATTACTTAATTTTTGAAATGTGTGATGGTTATAAGAGTAGAATGACATGAATCATTTTGGAATGACACTTGTTGTTTCGAAAATTGAATAATTGTTAAGGATGACTATTTGTTGAATATTTTTAACTAGGGAAGATTTATACAATAAATTTGTATTATTCTTTTTATGCTAGTTTTAATTTTGTATATATATATAAACGCAGAGATTTTGGATTTGATCCACTTGGTTTTGGAGAAGTACCAGAAAATTTGGAAAGATACAAAGAATCTGAACTTATTCATTGCAGATGGGCTATGCTTGCCGTTGTAAGCCTCTTTTTCTCTTATACTCCTTTTTAGCTTTGCTATTTCATGAAAATATTTAACTTATATAGATCGACAATATATAATAATAATTGTATATTATCGATGTATATTAACATGTTGTAGCTGGTAACTTTCTTTATTTTACGAGTTTCTAGCTAATTCCACTTTATGGACAACCCTTGTAATATGTTTCTGGTGCCCTTTATGAGTAAGGTTAATCGAAGGTCGGAGAAAGTTTATTGGCAAAAGGGAACCATTTCTCACTCAGCCCTCATGTGAATGCATAGAAGTTGAACTTTTTTTACTAAAAAGGAAAATGAATTGAAAACAATAAAAGTCAAGTTGTAATATTTACACAGTTCATGTAGTAATATTTTTGAACAATTTTATGCATTGCCTTTAAGATTTTTGACAATTAAAAGCTAACTAGGAAGTAGCACAAAACATCTTTTGATTGGAAAATTATATTAGCTATATATATCGGTCAAATATAAGTTTTTATACCTGTACGCTAATCTTGAACACTTTTAGCGAATTTTCTGATTTCACCACTCTTTGACATACATCACATTCTAGAAAAGTTTTACACACAACAACAACAATCCATGTAGTTTCACAAGTGGAGTCTGGTCTTAGGAGAGAATAGTTTGTACACAAACCTATTACCTTGAGAGGTAGAGAAGTGATTTCCTAAAGACCCTCGAAGAGATTTACAAACAATGCAAGCAAGATATACAAATATACACATTTTGACAAATAATGCTAGAAAAATATACATATTTTAGAAGAGATTTATATATTACATTTAACCAATTTCCCTGACATAAAAATATATTCTCTCCGTTTAAAAAAGAATGACCTAGTTTGACTTAGAACGGAGTTTTAGAAAAGAAAGAAGACTTTTTAATCTTGTGGTTCTAAATTAAAGTTATGTCAAATGTACCAAAATGCCTTTTAATCTTGTGGACTTAAACATGCCACGTGAAAAGTTGAAGTTAAAGTGTTGCCAAAAAATGAAAGGGGCCATTCTTTTTTAAACAAACTAAAAAGGAAACTAGGTCATTCTTTTTGAAATGAGAGAGTATATTATTTTGAATTTTCTAACATAGATTTTATATATGAACAATTTTTGCAGCCAGGAATCATTGTACCAGAGGCATTGGGCTTAGGTAATTGGGTTAAGGCCCAAGAATGGGCAGCCATTCCTGGAGGACAAGCTACATATTTGGGCCAGCCTGTTCCATGGGGAACACTCCCTACTATTTTGGTTATTGAATTTTTAGCCATAGCCTTTGTAGAGCATCAAAGGAGTATGGAAAAAGATTCAGAAAAGAAGAAGTACCCTGGTGGTGCTTTTGACCCATTGGGTTACTCTAAAGACCCTGCTAAATTTGAAGAACTCAAAGTCAAGGAAATAAAAAATGGTTAGAATATTAACACACTCCTCTTATGCATTTTACATTTTCATTTTACGGATTTAAATTATATATACTGACAATATTGATCACTGTTATATATACTATTAGTTTAGTTTAACTTATGATAGCTAGACCTTGTTTGAAACAGCACGGAGTTGAAGAAAGAATTAAAGACTTGTAGTTATAGACATTTGTGTACATATAGATCATCTTATTAAGGGTTGGATGAGAATTCTAAAGTTCAATTATTTCTAAGTATAGAAATGTGTTAATCTTTTTGAGATAGACTAAATTAGAATGTGTCACAAAATTGGGACAGAGGGAGAAGTACTTATCGTAGAGATTTGCTTGTTGTTACTCTATAGTTTTAAGTTATCACACATGTTTTATAGGCTAACTTAACCTGATAATGTAACGAGACAAACCTACACTCGTTACTATACAAGTGATCTAATTTTGTAAATATCTTTTCAGATTATCAATGTATTTTTACTTGTTTTAGAAGAGAATTTTCTTATTATACGTTATTAATCTCACTTTTTTTGAACGATTATCTGTGGTTAGGTCGTCTTGCATTATTGGCATTTGTGGGATTTTGTGTACAACAATCAGCATACCCAGGAACAGGACCATTGGAGAACTTGGCAACTCACTTGGCTGACCCATGGCACAACAACATTGGGGATGTTGTTATCCCTAAAGGCATTTTCCCTAATTGAATTGTACCATCATATATACTAGCCAAAAACACCTTGTAAAACTCTCCCATATTGTACTCATAGTCTTGTAATGAAAATGGACTTTTTGTGTATCCTCAGTCTATGCATGATATCCCTATCTAATACCCATTTTATTCGAATGTGAATTCAAGATTTAAACTTGATTAATTTTTTATCAAAGCAATGAATTTTTGGAAATATAATATTTATACTTTCAAAGATTCGCAGCACGCAAACACAATGACATGTTATGCCATGTCGAAAGTAATGAATTTAGTTGAACCATATAAATATGTCCTAATTCAAATTACAAGGATGTTGTGAAGCTATTGTTGGCTTATAGTTTAACTAAACTTTGTTTCCTTCATAGCTCTCTTTCGAATCAAGTGAAATTTGAGATATACTTTTACATAAAGAGAGTCAATTTTGTGCCTTGATCTAATTTATTATTGGTTGATCGCTCAAAAAATGATTCTTATCCCACTCATATGGTAAAAGACTATTTAGGTTACTTCAAACAAAATAAGAGTTAACTAGCAGGGCTCGAAGAAAGGGACACACATTATATTTTAGGCAAATATCATGAAAAAAGACAGATAGGGATCCTCACTTATAAGAATGAGTTATAAATAAATTGTTGAGCTGGTTTTGAAATTTGAATTATAACCTAAAGGACAAATTTATGCGATCTAACTAAGTTCAAACTCCAGAACGAATAATAACTTAACAGTTGGACCAGAACGATTACACTAACTTCTTGGTTTTGCTCCAACTTGTAAAAACCATAAATTGTCATCATTGAAAACAAAATATAACTAAATAAAAATTATTTTATAGTAATTCAAGGTAGTAGTATAAAGTTCTTTTTTTTTTCTTTTACAAAAAAAAAAAAGGTTAATTGAAACTTTAAAAAAAGGCTGACAAAAATCATTGGGAACTAAATCAAAAAGCGCGGGCGTGCAAGAGTGCAACAGAAAAGCTGTTAGAAAATGAAACATATTTGTGTTTCTATTAGTCCATTATTTTAATTATTACTGTAATATAATATAAAAATACTTTAGAATAATTAATTATAGGGAATATAATTAGGGTTTTGGAAGTAGCTGTATGTACTTGATAATTATAGGGGCATAAGTTTTAGGGACACAAGAAAAAAGATACTGGAACTCACTTGTATAAGCGGCGCACTTTTTTTATATAAATATTTATTGATCCGACTAATTTAAATTTGTATTGCATAAAACGTTACATTAAAAGTGAAGGTATTTTACTTTTAATATTAAACTAGTGAACATAGTCGTGCTTCGCGCGATCCTTAAAATATTAGTGAATAGATATATATTTTTCCGTAAATTTAGTTTTTATAAAAAATAAAATTATCTATCTATATTTTATTTGTTTAGATTACATTTACAAATATGAATATTTTTATTGAAATTTCATTAGTTAATTGGTTGATTTCTTTCTTAAATTTAGGTGTCATTTTTTTTGTATACAATTAATTGAACTATAGCATAATAATGGGTTAAAAGGAAACTATCAGTGGATAGTGCCTTCGTTTTTTTTTTTAAAATGATATTCTTCACATACATTTCTTTTTTTACCCTAAAATAAAATCAAAACTTTTGAAAAGTAGAATTCAAAAACTAAAAACTCACCTTTTTTTTACATTTAAACAATTTTGTTATTTCTCCGAAATGTTAAATAAATGACTTGCATTTTAACTTCATGTAACACATAGCAAAAAAGGAACCAATTTATTATCAACATATATAAGCCAACATCTAACATGACCTTGATAAATTTTAAAAAACATTACAAAAATCCTTACAAAATCTAAAGAAATTAACTTAAACTTCAAGTTATAGCATTTACCATAATATGCAGTAAATATAGAAAAATGTGAGAACAACATAAATTTAGATGAATTCAAAAAGTGAATAATAAGTGCAACCGCATATTTCTAAGTTAAATTTTTTTTAGATGAAATTAAGAAAAGTAATCAATAAATTGTCATGAATAAGAAAGTGAAAAATATATGTGCAATCAAATTAATTTGTTTTAGAAGAACTTAAGGAAAATATACAATAATATTATATTGTCATGAAATTGAATCACTATAATAAAAAAGTGTTAAGTACAACACTTTTTTTGCAAAATTCCCGTGGCCACCAACTCTGTGTGAATGACAATATTAAGATAAGTAATTTCAAAAGAAAAATAAATAATTTTCAATGTGCATAAAAGTATGCATATCGTACACTATCCTAAGATAATAAACATCACAATGAAACAAAACCTGTCATTACTTTCAATTTTTTGAATAAAACCTCAATGTGCATTTGACAAAAATAATAGAAAGACAACTCCCATGCTGATAAGAAAATGATCAATCTGGTGGCGCATCGATGTCTTGAGCTAGTCAATGAAATATTTTAAATAATTTAGAAAGCTTTTACAAGTATCAAAAGTTACCATGAATATCATACCTTCTTAATTATGACAGATCAACTATAATGTGCCCGCTTACATATGCAATTAGCTATCCATTCATGATTGCAACAAAATCTCATATAATCAAATTTGATATTCTATAAAGGTGAGATGTAAGAAAATTGTCTACAAATCATATTATCGTTCAAAGCAATCTAAATATATATCATAGAAATATTATTTGCTTCTACATAAAATGACATTCTATAAAGGTGAGATGTAAGAAAATCGTCTATAAATCATACTATCGTTCAAAGCAATCTAAATATATATCATAGAAATATTATTTGCTTCTACATAAAATTTAAGATTTATAACAAAAATAAGTCAAAAAAAAAAAAAAGAGATAGTTTTGCTAGTCAGGAAACATATATACCTCAAAGCTTGATGGCAGTTGATCTTTGTTGTTATTCATTTTCCACATTAATCTGGGAGTGACATCTCCTCTTTCTTATATTTCTAATTGTTAATTGTTAATTACCAATTAATTTAAATGCTAATTAATGGGAGTAAGCAGTAGTTGGGCTAGGGAATACAAAAGGCCTATCTGTTAATTAGGATTTAGGAGTTACAAGTTTTGAAAGTAAACGGATGTCTTTTCCTATTCATAGAGTAAAAGCTTAAAATTAATAGAATCATTTTTTTCTATTTATTGACTTGATTATGTTACACATTAATTTAAAATAAGATAAATATGAAAAATTTAAAAATAAATATCAAAAATTTGGAAAAAAAGATAAATGTTATTCTTGGCTTTAGAGACATGCCACATCAGCAGCTTCATCTTTCTCCTTTATATAAATATATAGATTTTGCGTAACAGAAACCCAACAATATACACTACTCCTTTATTTAGTTAAGAAGATTTTACTACTAGTTGTTTTTTCCTACGAAACGGATCTGTATTAGGTAAATATCGCTCGCTTCTGTTTGAGGTGAAGCTAAGATTTCAACATAATAGGCAATTTAAGTGATAATAATTTGATCTTAAATATATTATATATATTTAATAAATTTATTAAAATAAATATATTATTTGAGTAAAATTTGATGGATTCGATTGAACCAGCATGTGGGCTACTAGCTCTCCCTGGCTCCAGTACTATGAAGTCCCGCAAATCCTACGAAAAAAATAAATTACACTAGACAAGCCTCTTACTATAAGCTCAAGCAAGAAAACATGTAAAAAAATTCAAACTTAATATCCTTTATTTAGTGATCGCTTGCTCAACTGACTCGACATTCGTCCCACTACTAATTTCAAAATTCTTACAATCATGCGTGACTGTTCACAGCTAATTTCGAGGGAGTTGCAAGTTGGTAGAATAGTCAAAAAAGTGTAAATAACACATGCATACAACAAAACCATAAATCTCTCAGAAATTAATTAATTGAATAATACTAAGTATATAGTAGGAGTTTCTGGTAGGCACATGCCTCTCCTGCCAATATTAATTAATACTGTTCTCATTCATCATTGAATCACAATACGTTGAAAATGATTTTAAACAGTAATTAATTAGTAACATAATAACTTAATTGTTATTAAATACGACTTTTTGGTGGCAAAGAGTATTTTTTGTAAATGTTCCTAAAATCTATAATGATATTTGATCAAATGACAATTAATTAGTGTCAATAAAGGTTTTAGCACTGTTTATATACAACGTCAATATAAGTAATAATAAATTATTTTTTATAAATTATAATATATTAATATATTTATTTTAAAGAACATTTCAAGTTTCACCTATTAAGAAACACTGATATTATCAATCAGAATGTTGTTCGATTAAGAATTGCATGTTTAGAAGATAAAATGAGAATGTTAAAATGAATATCTGAACGAATAATTAAAGGTGATTGAATTATGAATGAAGATATACGTATAAGGTAAGAATGACCTTGTTGATTGGTAAGATGAGAAAGGTGAGACAAAAATGGTGCATACATATAAACAACAAGAGATGCACGACTACTCTATTGAGGGAGTATGAGAGGTTGATTTTTACATCTATGAAGAAATGTATATGTGTGCCAAAAAAAATATTGAAAATATGTGATTAGACAAGACATGATTCAACTGCAATAGTTTATTGATAACATGAACTTAAATGAGAGGATATGAAAGTCGAAGATTAAGCTAGCTAGAAGGTTATTACTTCTTCTGTCCCTAATTACTTGTCAACTTTTAAATTGATACATCAATTTAGAAAATAATAATTAACATAGTGAGGGTCTAAGCCTAGGTACACAATGATTTTGGTATGTTTTAATTGATTTGAGGGTCAATTGATTACAAATTCCTTACCTACTTAGCCTATGTGCACATCATCCTTTTCGTACCCTCCTGATAAAATTATTACGAATATACTATTATTATTGTTGTTACTTATAAAAATAAATCTTTATTTTTCCTTCTTTTTAATTATTTAAAAAAAAAACATTTTTTTTATGTGTAGTTCGAGGCACATTTGGAAGACATTGAAGTCATGAATAATAACAGCACGCACCATTAAACTCAACTCTCATTTGTTGATTACTATAGCTGAATGCTGACCAGTGACCACCATAAAGTAAAATAAAATAAAATTATTTTAACTTTTTTTTTAATATTCTTGTTTCCCAAATTATATATCTTTATAACTTTATTTGGTTAAGAAATGTATTTATCGAATTTATATTATCGAGCATTAACCTTTATTGGGTAAGTAAATATATGTATATATGTATGAGTATAATAGATGTTAATTCTTGTTAACTTTTTTGTTTGATTAGATTTTTGAATTTTTTAATGAAAATTTTCTAACTTCTCCAAGTGACCGTAAGATTTAAGTTCAAAATCTGAGCATCTAACGCCTAATTTAATATTGGTTCGTTATTGCATCACACACATGAAATTAACTCTTTTTAATGCGTCAAATAAGTGAGAAGTTCTATAAATGAATGATAAATAAGACTCAAATTCAGAATCTTGAGCACCAAACTCAATCATATTTTCTTCAAAACTCGTAAACTCAATATGATATCATGTTAAAACGCATGATTACTTTATTTAAAATTTTAAATGGTTAGAGATATTTTTTTTAAAGGAAGTAGTGGTGGGGGTTTAGGGTGCACTAGTCCTACAAAAACAATTTGAAAATGTATATATCTGACAATATTATTCCCACACTTGTTCCTTCCAACACACTATACGATAAAACTTTTTCCATTTTTAATATTTATACTTTTTTAACTTCTCTTTCTTCTACTTCTCTTTCAATTTTCCTATTCTGTGTGCAATTTTTTTTGCAGCCTTTTCTAGATCATGATTCATCCCTATGGTTGGTCAATATTTTAATAATGATGTATTCCACCACACACCACTTTAAAAATAAATAAATTAAAACCTAACTATTGTAATTATTTTCTCGATCTCATATTAGTTAATATATTTTTCTTTTCGAGAATTAAATTAGGAGTATATAAATTTTTATTAATATTTATAGATATACATTTTCAGCATATTAATCTGAAAGAATTGCAATTTATAATTTTTTATATAATTATTAAATATTTAAATTACAAATTTTAAAAATATTAAATTAATTTTAAAGATTAATCAAAATTAACTTTTAAGAGGTAATCAGAACTAATATGGGATGGAGGGAGTTTATTAGAACCAGATTAATTTTGTGGTCTTATTGGATAAAAAATGTTCTTGTTTTATCAGTGTTGAGGGTATTTATTTATTTAATTTAATCAAGGGAAATTATTATATAATACATAGAAGTGGACATAATTGTAAAGGTTGGTTAGTTTGAAAACACACGCAAAATATTTGAATAAAAAAGAGATATTTTATCATATGTTTAAATGCTCAATTAGAATATATCATAAAAGATTTGGTGATGAGTTTAAGGAGTTATGGATGACAAATTTTGCCTTATATATAAATGGTAAGCATTCATCTTTAATCATGTTTAGTAATTGATTACAAAAGATTATAATACCTACAGGCTACAAGCATAAAGACTAATCCAAGATTTAAAACTTAATTATTGATTTTTGTAAAGATCTCAAGTTAATATAAAATAATAAATTCATAGCACAATAATAATCATTCTTAATCTATTTTCTAGTTATTACTAAAAACTGTTTAAAGGGGAAAAAAAAACATTTTTCATAAAAAAAAACATTTTCATAAAAAAAAAACATTCCTAGCAGGTGCATGATTTTGCTCAAAGGATGTCTTTTCTTGAATATTACTTTGTTGAATGTCATGTAGTATTCATCAACATATCCTCTGTACAATTTTTTTTGACTTTTGTGTTGGTCTTATATGCAAAAAAAAATTAAAAAAATAAAAAGATAGGACTTTTTGTATAACTCCAATAATATATGAAAATCTCAAGGGGTTTTCTTGACTCAACATGTAAAAATTTTCTGTTATCTGATGAGTTGAGACAGAATATTTTGACCATATTGTAAAATTATGTCACAATATGTAAAAAAATTCCCTAAATAGTTATGGATTTTGGGGTAGAGTGTTAGAATGTTTTCCATTTTGGTTCATTTGTATATATGGTTATATTTGTTGTTACCTCATATGTGTTTGGTGGCATATAATTTGCGGGGTCTTCTTTTTAAAATCTTATCACCAGCGAAATTAAGTTCTAAAAGCATCATTTTTCTATAAAAAAAAATTATGACTTGAATATTTTCTGAAGATAGGTCAATAATTGGTGAGTTACCTAAAACAAGATATTCGTCTCTTAAGTTGAATTATGCTAAAGACACTAGATAAATATTTATTGGAATTATCTTCTATGACCAAAAATAAAAACTAAAAAACTCTTCAACACATTACATATGAGCCTTACACAAAAGGGGTATGCTTGTTATAGTACTCTATCTCATATTGTTAAGAGAATAAGTAATTATCGCATTATATGATCTTATATAGAAATTAATTCTCATCTAGTGAACTAATTTTGAAATTTTCTACTTTTGAAAAATATTATTAGAGTCAAACACATTTATATTTTTAAATATTCAAACTTGTGCATACGGGAAAGGATTATTGTTAACATTTGAGGTTATGAGTTAGATCAACTCAAATTCATTTTAGGCTCCCCTCCTATTATGTTGTACTCTAGTTATGTGGTCTATACACCGACATTTCAAGGTGGAATCAATTTAAACAAAAAAGGAGAAATACTTTTTTGTGAAAGAAGAAAAAGAAAGATTTGATGAGAATTGAACCTCATACAATTAAACACAATAAAAGAACAACTTTACTTGTAACCTATCCTAAATTCTCTCTTTTTAATCACTTTAGTATTGTGTTGATAGTGGATAATAAGTATGTACGTCAAATAATTAATAAAAAGCTAGATGTATTTCCCTACAAGTCTTATCACTTTGGAAAAAATTGATTTAACAAGACCTTATGGTATAAAACATTGTCTTCAATTCAACTAAATTATAATGGTGTCAACTCATTCCCAAAAGTACTTTCAATTGACAAATGCAAAATTATTCTTTGTCCTTGGTGGGAACAAACTATGTGTCTCTCATGTCCTTTGTTATGTTAATCATATCATTAGCTTCATTTTTCAACCTTTTCTAAATCATGTTAAGTTTTTTTTATTATTTTTATTTGGTGTTCGATATATATGTTTAGAGCTTGAATCTGAATTTTGGTGTTTGATATATCTATCTAGAGCTTGAATTTGAAATAGTAATAGAAAGTCCTTTGTACTGATCTGAGTTTTTTTTTTTATCAAAGTCAATTTAAAATTTAAATTCAAGATTTTTGATAAAGAGAAAAGGATTACTTACCACACCGTCACGACGGAGGAGGGTGAATCATGTTACTACTTGTTAGTTAAAATAATTAGCATGCAAGGTTTTTGGAATTATATTTTTCTCACTTTCTTGTCATACCAACTAACTTTGACTTTCTGTTAAGTTATTTTCATTGATACGTGCAATTATTTTGGCCTCATATATATATATATTCTTTAATTAATAATGGGCTCCAGAAATAATTAATGTTTGACCATCATCATTGCAAGGAAAATTGGTGAAGTTGATTTACCCTAAAAGATTACCACAAGTTAGTAAGTATGTTGTTATTAATTAGAAGTTTTGAATTTATATTTGAGAATGAAATGATGTTTGTAAACGTATTTTATTCTCCAAATGAAATTTATTAATACAAATATGAATTAATTAAGTCTCAGAATAAATATCGAATAGTTAATGAAAAATTAAAACAAAAAAAGGATCATACAAAAGGCAATATTACTCGCTTCTACTTGTTTATTTGAATAAGCTTATATATCGATCAAATTAATACATAAATATTATTTTTATTTGCTTAATGTCTTGGTAAACATAAATAATGTTTATCATCTAAATTAGTCGAAAGAGATAAATTCGTTAGTTATATTCAATAATGACTTACTAGCTTATAAGCACATTTCGTTACAGATGGCAGTGAGATTTGATCTCATAATTTTTATCTGCTTTGATGTCATGTTAAAGTGTGTGATCATCTCATCTAAAAGTCTAAGCAGTTAGAGATGACACTTTTATTAGTTAATTATATTCTCAACGGAGACTTAAAAGAAAATATATCTTATTTTGATTTCTCACATAGTAGTTGATATTATGTTGAGACTTGATTAATTTAAATTTATATTGAAACTTAATAAAATATCAAGAAATAACTACGATTTTTTTCATATCAAAACTTGAATCTAATACCTCTATTTAATGGAGGAGAGATTCTATCGTAAAATAAAATAAATTAATGAATTGGGAAACCGAAAGCAAATTCTTGGTCAAAAAGATTTTAAAAGAACTTTTCACGACTATAATGAGAAATAATATTTTTCATCATTATGTCTTAGATTTATTTCAATTTGTTCATCTTTTTCTTCATAATAAGATATAATTGTAACTTTATAAAAGTGTGTATCTTTATGTCAATTTGCTGATGTGTGGCATATAAGTAGCTTTCATGTTCTTTAATATTATTATTTCTTTAAAACAGAGACATCATTATCATATCTTATCATTTTGTTTTGGCCCATCTAAAATCCCTTTTCTCTGCAAGAAAATCTACACTTTATGTTATCTTTATATATTAATTATAATAATTCTATGTTAAATGTAACCTTCAGTATATAAAGTCATATGAAAGTTGTATATATTTTGGAATTTTGTATTATTATTAGCATCACATCAATTGAGTAACAGTACACACTACTTTAAAAAAACTGTAACCTTTTGGATTAATTTTAAATTTAAATAGTGAAATTCATAGTTGATTCTATTTAGTGAAGGATTAATTTTTTTAAAAATATTAGTTATGGATGAATTAGCAATAAAGTTTGTATATAACTTTTTTTCCTGTAAGGACATGTTTCTATCCTTTTGAACTTTGATTAATTTATTAAGGGAAAAAAGTCTGAAATATATCCGAACTTTGACAGAAATTGCTGTTAAGATACCGAACTTTGGAAATGACATTTTACCCTTCTGCTCTATTTAATACTGTATTTTAAAGGTATATATGTGCTCACATGGACATTAAAAATATTGCATCATTATAAATAGTATTGTGTCCACGTGGGCACATATATACCTTTAAAATACACTATTAAATAGTGCAGGGGTAAAAGGTTCTCCATAAAGTTTGATATCATAACAGCAATTTCGGTCAAAGTTGAAATATTTTTCACCCTTTTCCCGTTTATTAATCTAATAACCTTTATTTGGATTGAAGTATATGGTTTTGATCCCTTTTATTTAAGTAGCAAATATATTATATTTCAAATAAATTTTAGAATCATATTATGTCACTGGGGATTTCACTGGGTATGTTGTTGTTGTCAAATAAGAAGTAAGAATACAAGTATAATACACGAGTAACTAAGTGGTACAATTAGTAATCATGCTAATTTTTTTGTTATTAATGTGTTTTAATGAAAAACTATCTAATTATACAAATATTCCTACCATAAATATCAATCACTCTAAGGTTTAAAATAATTACATGTTGTCACACTAACTAATAATTTCGTACTAGTTAAGTCATATACACCACTCCTTTAGATTTCATGTTAGATAGATGTATCAAAGATACTAGATATATGTATATCTAGTATCTTTGATACTAAATATATTTTGAAATACATATCAATAGAGAGAGAGAGGCGAATGAGAGAAGAGAGAGGCAAGCGAGAGAGTCAACATATATCTTATGATATATACTAGATACATGTGCCATTGATACCAGATATATTTTGAAATATAAATACACAGGGAGAGAGGTGAGCGAGAGAGGAGAAAGTAGAGAGGCGAGCGATAGAGTTAGTATATTTCAGATATATGCATGCGAAACACGCTTGAATTCAGTGTATCTAAAACAAAGTACATCTAATTTGGCCTACATGTTTTCAAGATACCTGTATTTAAGCGTGCCAAATATATATATCTAGTGAAGTAAATGTGGTACCAAAGGTAATTTCAAGAATTAAAGTGAAGGCACGTAATTATATCATAAACTAATAAAATTTGTGTTGTTTGCCTTTTAATTAATTAAAATTCAAATATACTTAGTTTAATATCACAATATTTATCTGACAAGTGACTGAATTTCTAGTTATTAAAGTATTTTAAATGATATGTACTTGTGTAAGAATTTTAAATTACAGAATTAATCTAAAATAGCCACTTATCCAATCGCTTAGATTAAAAATAGCCGACAATATATATATATAGTGTCCAATATATATTGATTAGAAAAAAACTAGAAAAATTGACCGGCTATTTTTTAAAGATCTCATAAAAACTAAATACTTACTTAAGATATGAATAGGATATTTGGAACTTATGTTAACTATACACACAAATATTAAAAGTAAATGCATATGAGGGCCCATAGAATATCACTTTCAATTTCATAAAGATAAGAATAAGATCTACGCATATTTAATCTTTTTCGAATTTCATTCATGAAATGTCTCTTAATATTTTATTATTATTATAATTTTTTGTGTGTGAGAAATTGAGAATAATACATCATCATGAGTTTTAGACTATATACTTGCATACAAATGGAACCTTAAGATAATTTTGGTAAATATTTGGACAAGAAACACAGTTACTTTCTTTTTGCAAAAAAAATAATTATTTCATAGGTTTATTTCTTAGGCACATGAAGCATGATGATGTCCCAGCCCTAATTTGACCAAGACTCATAGGCTATAGCTTTCATATCTATGTGTAATGTCTCTCTCTCACCACACAAAAAACACAATCATGATGTCCTTTTCAAATTTATGATTAATAAATATATTATTAATTTTTTTGCTCGATGTCTAGTATTTATATTCTGGGTAAGATAAACTAGAAATCGCACTAAAAATCTTAATTCACATTAAAGATAAAAACACTTCTTAGTAAAAGCGAAAATTGAGGGTCAGGGGAAGGGCCAATGGCGTAGCTACAACCAATCCAGGGTGTCCAATTGTACACTATTCGTCGAAAAATTATGTTATATATATGTCAAATTCTACATTTAAAGGATATATATTTAAACTTTACCTCCTTGACAAAAATTATGTCCTTGGTGTAGTGATAATGAGTGTCCATTTGAGTGAAGAAGTTTCAGGTTCGAACCCAAAATAACACAATCTTTTTTTATTTTATTCTGACAGTCACAAACCATTATTATTGGACACCTTTAATAATTTTTTGTCGTTTATGAATGGAGGTAAGGGAGGGGGATCTAGGGGAAGAGTTTTAATGAAAGAGTTTCAATTATTTATACTACAATCAATTTACTTCTAAGCTAACTAACATATATAATATTTCACTAATTCAATAAAAATGATACATTTAACTTAATATGGACTCTTCCAACATATTAATTTACTGCCTGTAATTCAGTCTTAAAAAGTAAGGACTTGGTTTTGAAAAAATGGCTCTCAAACCCTCTTATGGTTCAAAGTATACTTACTATATAAAAGGTTCGATTAGATTTGAATTTGTGTTGAAAATTTTATGATAGGCTAAAATATTCCTTGATGTCATTAGTGCCGTATTAGGTATTTAAACATAAAATTTATAAATAACGATGAAGAAATACTTACCCCAGTGTAAACGATTTTGATTGGTAAAAGGTTAATATATTTAACACACACACACAAAGGTCTAACATAATATAGACAAAAACTGTTCACACACATATAAACCTGACTAGCTTGTTTTATTGATGTCAACTCTAGAGTTTTATTGGTGAACTTGTATAGCCAGCAAAAGATTCTCATAAGATATTGACCATTCAAAGAAAAAAAATTCAAATAAAGTTAAGAGTATGATTGCAAATTTTCTTCCTCACTTGCCATGCACTTTCTTGACAATGTCACCTTTAATTTGCTATCTAATTTAACCTAATTCTTGAATTATATATAACAACAAAACCTTATGTTAATTGTATGATACTAAATTAATTAAACTATATTTTAAATCTTGCTAAATTCTTCTCCTTTTCTTTTGGGTTTTTGTTTTCGATGTATTTTTTGAAGTCAGACTAATTCAAATTTTCATTAAAAAAGCCCCACTTTACAGGGGGATAAAGCGCCTAATTGTTACCAAAAGTAACTCTATATATACCTACTATATATTCAAATTCAAAACATTTGATTAAGCTGATTGCTAAAGGCCAACTCCTCTCTCTTTCCTACTTTTTTTATACAAGACTTTAATTTATGTGTCATCAATACATAAACAAATCTAGAATTTAAAATTTATGACCGATTCTTATATATCATGAATTAAAATATAATATATTCACCCCATAGTGTATTTTTTAATATACTATAAAATTATTCAAAAGATATCTATAAATAAGTTGTATTAAAATGTGAGATTTATGTTATTAAAATAATACAAATTACTACCTATATACCAAGTGTAGATGATCTAATGATATATAAAATTTTAAATTAACGATGTATATAATTTAAACTGTTAATATATCAAGAATTAGGGTATACAAAAGTATATTGATAAATGGTTAGATTAGTTGTAAAACTGATAAAATACAAAAGAGAACAGAAGATAAAAAGAATGAAGTGATAGGAGTAGGGGGGCCAGAATAAAACAGAGAAGATAAATTATGGGTAATAATCTTATTTTTTTTTCATTTTTTTCTGTTTTTAACTTTATTGTTTATTTAAAGAAAGGAGGAAAAAAGAAATTAGGAAAGTTGAGAGGAATCCATATTGCTCCAAACACATGCAGACAAAGTAGTTTCAGAGTAGAAAAGCAACCATTGCTTTGAGACCAGAAAAATGGAAAGTGAAAGAGAGAGAAAGAAAGAAAGATATTTTTCGAGTTTATGTTATATACATTGTTAGTATAAAAAATAAGACGATCATTATTCAATACACAAGGAATATTATCGTAATTTTTTTGAATATATGCAATTTATAATTTTGAAAATAAGATAATTAATCGACTTATTATATGGTAATATGATCAGAATAATAACATGTTATAATTAATTAATTTAGATAATTAGAATTTTTTATAATTTTTTGTTAGTGTATAAAACTTGATATACAAATAAATATATATATTTGTATATCAAGTTTAGATTATTGTACGATTTCATAACTTTAAATCTTAGATTTACCTTAAAACACAACTCAGAGAGAGCTTAGGGAATTGATTTGGGAAGAAAAACATTCTTGTACAAATTTAAGTCATATATATTATCAATATAAACATTTTAAAATTATTAGTGTTGTTTAACATGTCATAGCAAGTGTAACTAATTGAGTGACATACCTTTTTTTTTTGTTTAATTTGTTTGAAAAGAATAATAATTCTTCAACAAGATGATTTTTAGACCCACAAAAGTGTACTTTACTTATTTTAAATCACAAGTTTAATTTATCTTTTTTAAACTCAGTATCTGATCAAATATTACCAAATAAATTGAAACTGTACGAGTCTATTCTTTAACTATTTCTTAAAGTGATTTGACTATATAAATATTGTTGACATCATTGTTATATAAATGAGATTTAAACTAGATCTCATTATCATAACAAGTGTAACCTATTCAATAGCATATTTTTCTTTTTAGTTTGTTTAAAAAAAAATTATTTCCTTCAATAAGATGATTTTTGGTCACACAGAAGTCTATGACTTAGTTTGAGCCACAAATTTAATTTTTTTTCTTAAACTCAGTATCTGGTCAAACACTATCAAATAAATTGAAACGATATGAGTATATATTCTTTAACTATTTTTAAAAATGATTTGACTATATAAATATTTTTGATGTCATTATTATATAAATGAAATTTAAACCCTCCCCCTCCCCCCCTCCCCAAACCCCACCAAAAGGAACTTGGCCATTTTCCCCTCTTTATATGTCTCTATATATCTACAAGGTGAAGAACAAGCTTACAAAAGTTCCTTCTATCTCTCTCTAAGAACATAAAAGAAAAAAAACACAAGAGATGAAATCTCTCTTCTTATTTCTTGTGATTTTAAATTTCTTAAGGCTATGCTTGTTTTGTGCCTTTTGAAAAGGGTTGCTAATACAGTTTTTTTTTTTTTTTTTTTGACTAGATACACAAAAATGAGAAAAAGAATCTAGTTGGTTTTATGGTTGTATACACAATTATAGTTTTTTTTTTGTTAAAAAAAAATATGGGGTTTGAAGATCCATTTGATTAGGACCTAATTTGATCATCTATTTATATTTCTCATTTCATTTTTATTTTCACTAGATAAACCATTATTCTCCTCTTCTAAATTCATATGTCTTCATCTTCTTGATTCTTGAAAAAATATATATATATGATCATGTATAGATTATGAATTTAAAGAGCTAATAATTATATATATACATATGAGTATGTGTGTATATGTATTGATACACGTCGTGTACACGTATATGCCTGGCTCCCTGTATGCCATTTGCAAAGCTCACCGTAATATATCGATGGGCCTTGTTGAATGGCGTATGAGGAGCCAAGCATATTCCGATATCGTGTATATGATGTTGAAATATGTAACCATCTCGTGATACAAAGTTACCTCTTTTTTTTTCCCTTTCTATTAATTTAATTTGTTTATGTTGAGATCTAAACTAGGTTATGGTGATTGTTGAAGAATTCTTCATTCTCAGTTGCAGCAGGTATTTTTTTAAAATTAATTCATCATGTCTACTTCCTAAATTTACATCATGATAATTGATTATATGACTAGGGTTTCTTAATTTGCTTCCTATATATGTGCTTTTAATTATTTTAAAAAAAATAAGTTTGTAACTTTTTTCATTAGCTATATGTAATGTTTAGTGAATGTTTGATTTCACTTTGATTAAATTTTAATGTTTGGATTTTCTTGTAGTTATTTTAAGTTAGTAGATGGATTAATGTTAGTGCTAAGCTAGTAATTAAGTTTAGCATATTTCACCATAGATTTTGGATCAGATTTTTATAATTTATGTTCGTAAATGTGTTTATATATATTAAATTTTATCAGATTTTGAAAATTTTCTTCCGAATAAATTTACATTTTTTTCACAATAATTCACTTCTTTCTTAGTAAAATGCATGTCAAAACACAACTTCAAGTTTTAATAACCACAAATAATCTATGCTACCTGTTCTTGTTTCGATCACCTAGAGAATTATACTTTTTATAAAATGTATTCTTACTCTTTTTTGTATATTTTAGGATCTTTTGCAAACAAAGAATTTTTTTTAAAAAAAACCTTTTATCTTTTTGCAATTAGTTTAGAGATGTATGAACTTATAATAGATAAATATTTGCACAATTATTATATATATAGTTATAAGGGTAGATATTGTTGGATAAGTTAGAAAAAGTGGTAAATTAAAATAAGTGAAATTACATTTATTAGAAGGTCGTATAGTTGTTATTAATTGTTTTTTATTTAATTTAAATTGTTTGTGATAATTTTTTTTGTTTTAGGGCTTTAGTTCTTGTTAATTGAGAGGTATTTTTTGGTATAGGGTTCTGTAATTAGGGCCATTTGTGTGACTCATGGGAGAGACTCATATTCACGTGATACAAGAACAAAAAAAAACATGAATATGCATTTGGATTTGTTATTTTTTCTTTGTTTCAATTGAATGTTTTGAAATTAAATTTGAAGTATATAAACATGAATATTGTTGAAGTCTGTATTTTTCTACCTATTCCCATAAGGCATCCAAACTATAAGTTTTGAATATATAATATTAAGTATTGCTTCATTAATAACAAATAATATAAGTATTTTTTACTAGACAATTTTCTTGAATTTCTATGTTTTTTTTCCTATTATAATAATAATAATAATAATAATAATAACAAGATCATATATGTAACAACAACCAAAACGTCTTACTAATATCTAAAGTGTGTTTTCAATATATTACTTAGGATATTATTATAATAACATTATTTATTATTAGGAAGATTTGAATAGTTTAATTCAAAGCTCTAAAATATTTCTATTAAAAATAGTTTTTTTTTTCTTCCTTTTTATATAGATTTTGTACCTTTTTAAAAACAATATGCAATAAATAAAATCATAAAATTTATTATGAAAATCTTGAGGCTTAAGAATTTGGGGGCCTAAAACAAAGGTTTTACAACTTTCACTCTTGAGCTATCTCCGCTAATAACATACTCAGCGGAGTCTTACAATTGGAGTAAGAAGAGTATGATGTATAGGTAACCTTACAACTAGTGAAGGTAAAGATTAATATATTAGATAGACCTTCTACTCAAATAAAACATAACAAAATCAAGTATGAAATGACTTTTTTTTTTTTACAAAAGCGAAATAGATATACCGGACATAATGAAGAAGATAAGAAAAACAACATATGGTATGCATGTGAGTAATAATAATAAAACTAACAATGAAGACTAGACGATGCTCGACTTCATACTTACTAGTCTTATATCCTAATTTTTTGTATTTATATTTTTTATTTAGGATCATTGTCCTCGATAAATCGAAAGTGTATCATATATATATATATATATCTTGTCTAATAATTTAATTTCATATTTGTATCCCTTTTTTAATGTTAGCTTTTGCATTCATGTCCTAGTTTTTTGAACAACTAATTAATGTATTACTGATCAGATTTTATTCTGGCCTGTCTTTTATACATTTTACAGTGTTTGGAAGGACATTCTTTTGTTTGCACAAATTTGTCTTAGAAAATGATGATTACTTCTATTTGTAGAAAATTATTGTAGGGTCACATGTTGGATTCTGACCTCTTAACACAAGAAACAAAAACAGAAAAAAAAGACAAAATTTTATTAAAGAAATATTTGAGGTTAAAATTGAAAAATG
Organism: Solanum stenotomum; assembly: GCF_019186545.1. Taxonomy (NCBI): domain Eukaryota; kingdom Viridiplantae; phylum Streptophyta; class Magnoliopsida; order Solanales; family Solanaceae; genus Solanum; species Solanum stenotomum. Next base: position 58,304,648 of record NC_064287.1, read on the forward strand.
TATTATGATCATTTGAATTTGCACATGAATTTTACTTTGAAAAGAAAAGAGAGTTTTTAGTTTTATGAGAGAAAACTGTTTTTTTTTCTTTGAAATACTTCTCAAACAAGTTTAATTTCTTAAACTTTAAATCCTCTCTTTTAAGTTGAAGTTAAAATAATAGAAGTAGATTGAATTTATGATACCCTATTTAGATTTTTCTAAAAAAAAGTTATTAATATTGATCCTTTGTTCTAATTTGCGTGACATTATTTTTTTTGTTAATTCATTTTGACATGATTTTAAATTTGGAAAGAAGATTTACTCTTACAAATTTATTCGATGAGAGTTTTTACAACTACAAAGATAGGGATATGACATGTTTTAACGCTAAAAATTTCAAATTTTTTACAATAGCCACTACTATACTTAGATTTAGACGTTAACGAAAATTTTTGTTGTGACATTTCATTTTTAGTCTACAAATTTTGAAAGTCTCTCTTTTATTTCTTGAATTTTGTATTTAGTCAAATACTATCACATAAGTATTTTTTTATGTACAAATATTTAAATATAAATCATGCATGCTTTCAAGTTGGTACGAACTACGAACTATGAGATTCTTTTAGGGTCAGAGCTAGCTAGGTCAGTTACTATCCAAGAATAATTTGTACAATATGTGATTTACAACTTTACATTATGTTATGTGCATGCACTTTCACAACTCAATAACTTCTTAAAATATATTAATTTTGTTTATTTGATTCTGACTTTATAGAGCCTGCATTGTTATTAATTGTCCCCCACTCCCATAATGCTAATAAGAGGCTTTTGTTTTTGAAATAAACGATAACATTTTGTTGATGCCTCGCGAGTTACCTTGTAATGTTTTACCTATAATTGTATCGGTTAATATTAGGTATTTAATGCTCTATTTTGTTCTAGCTTGTCTTATAGAAAGGGTTATAATAATAGGTATCTAGAGATGTGGCGAGATAAATAACATCCTTTTATTCTTGACTGGAACTTTCGATTGAAGCTTTTAAAATAGAGAAAATCATGATAGAGTGAGTTTTTCCTTTTAATGAGTTATATTCAATGTGAATTTGAATTAGTCATATCAGTTGTACATTTCTCACTGAAATACATTATACATACAAAGTCAAAATTACTTTTACATGTATTTATAATGAATATTGAATCACTTTAACTTCGATGAATGTTTACTTATTAAAATTTTGAATCATATCGTTAAAAATTCTGACTATGCCACTGTATATTATATTATAATGTGTTGGAGAAAGGGAAAATTTTCACTTTTTTTTTTCACTTGGCTTTTTACAATACCTATGTTCTATGGTCATCTGTTGCTCTAGTTGGTTACTACGTACTAGGGAGTATAACATGGTCAAAAATTGAAGAAAAGTAAAAGCATGCATATAAAAATATATACATATTCCTTCTTGGAATTAAGAAAAGAAAAAGAATAGAAATCAGCTTTTCCTAACCAACATATCGGTAAACCCCCCTCCCCCCCGCCCCCCAAAAAAAAATAAATCCAAACCCCAACCTTACCAAAACACAACTAGTAACATTATATTTGGATTAACTAATTATTTTAATGATCTGGCTTAGTGATTAATAAAGTTAGAGAAGAATCATGAGATCTAATGTTTAGATCTTAAAAATAATAAATTCTAGCTATTATTTTTATTTGTTCAAGTCTTAGTAAACAGATTTAACCAACATATGTTCAGTACAAAAATAATAAAAAATTTGCAACGGATAACTTCAATCACTAAATAACAAAAATATCTCCCTAATGAATTACTTTAGCGACATGTTAATGGTGATTTTCATAACTAATTCCATCTTTTCAGAAGCTGATTACTACTTGAGGAAATTAGTTGAGGTAAGCTCAAGTTAACTTGAACAACATTGTTAAAAGAAACTCACTATTCACTTATTTGTGATTATCTTTTCAATTAAACTATTAATTAATATAATGTTATTTTGATTGTAAAAATTCATAAAAGTTAAACTCAACTAGTAACAAGCTAAAAGTTTTCACCAACCAAAACCTACAAAGGTTCTTTTACCTCTAACCAAACTCCTATCCACAAAACATTCTTCTGAATTGCCAGCTTATTGTCTGAATCTGAAAAGAAAAAGACAATAAAAAAAATAATAAAAAGAAAAAAGTGGATAATAGTGGCCACTAAAACTCTCTTTTTCTTTTTCTTTTTTAAGGGAAAAAAATATTCATAATCTTTAATCTGTAAAAAGTAGTGTCCTTTTTATTTCTTCTTTTTTTCACTTTTTCACTTTATTATTACCTCAATTTCTGATGAATAATTTACTGTTTAACTTTATTCTTTAACAGTAAAATGGACAGCCCCTTTTTCTTGATTGCCACCTTAGTGCTGTTTTTGTACAATTTTTTTCTCTGACTCAACATTACCTTTATTTTTGTATAATATTCCTTTTACATAAGTAAAATATTCTTAATTCGTAAGAAAAGTCAATTTGTTTTTTTATTATTTAAAAATTAGGCATTTTACCTTTGGTTAAATTTTGGTGTAATGTTTAATGAAATGTAAAATGCCTAATTTCAACTTGATACAATATTACTTATTTGTAAATGACAAGTATCTGAATTAATGACAAAGTTGAAGAACTATTATCAAGAGGCGATCAAGATTTGATATATAGAGGTTATGAGCCACGACACATGTCTTAGAGTTGTTGGGTTATTCATCCCAACCGGGTGACATCAAAACTTTTGTACAGATCTTTATAGTTGACATCGACTCATTCGACTATGATGATTCTGTCTTGGCTCTTGAGTCGTAGAAGTATCTACTAATATTTGTATATATTAGGGTCGGTTATCCACATCACACCTCTTTAAGTGTGAACAAATGTGGATCTAGGATTTAAATTATATGAATTCAATCTTTTAAGATTCTTAATTATTATTAAATCCATTAAAAATTTAAAACTATGTGTTCATGTATACTATATTGCAATTTTAGTAAATTTGTACATATCAATTTATACTAGCTTCGGCTTTGAAAATTAAGAGTTTAATTGAACCTGTGCATATAATGATACACCCTCTCCTAGGTACGATCGATCATTCCCTGGACCCATCATAAACATGAAATGTCCGTGCATCGAATTGTCCTTTTTTATTTTTTATATAGATAGTGTTATTTTCTATATATACCTAATATAATTTTACAACGAAGGATAATCAACTGACCACCTTCTATCTATCTATGTAACTACGTACTCACTAGTGTAACAAAGGTCAAAATTGAGCAATTTTTCGTTTTAGAATAGTTTTCTGGTTACACAATATTAGTATACCTGAACTTTCTATGTAGTACTTCAGTTCAATAATTTATGTAAGTTGAATGCTTGAATTTATGGTAGTTTTTTTTTCTTCTTCTGAATATAATTAAGATATAAATGATTTTTCCACTGATCTGTGTTCTGAAGGTTTTAGAAGAATAATATATATATATATATATATGAAAAGATTCTAAAGATATATTTTCTGTGTATGTATTCTGTAGTTTCTGAAAAAAATCAAGTACTTAAAAAGATTCTAAAAATATTCAACTTGCTTGCATCACCTCCCTCTTTATTATTTCCTAGCTTGATAACAATAATTTATCACCATAGGATGTGTGGTGGGACATGGATAAAATTTTGACCTCGGGTTCGAGTTTTGAAAATAAAAAAACTTTGATAGAAAATACTTTTTCTTTTAAAGTTATTTTGTGTAATCGAATCTGAATTAATTGGGTTAGTCAATAAACAAGAAAGGATTCCTAGTTTTATATTTTGATCTCCCTCCCCCTCCTTATCTCACATATAGTTCAATAAATCTCCAAAAACATCCTAAGCAAATCTCATATTAATAACAAATAATAACACATGTGAGATCGTTATCTATGTAATAAAGTAAATCTTAGATGATATATAATGATACATTTTAAAATTGTACAAGTTTGGGTGTAATGCGATCAATATTACTTGTTAATTTCTTTTCAACAATATTACTAGTGAATTGAATTATACTCAAATAATAACACATGTGAGATCGTTATCTATGTAAATAAGTAAATCTTAGATTATATATAATGATACATTTAAAGTCGTACAACTTTGGGTATAATGTAATCAATATTACTAGTTAATTTCTTTTCAACAATACTACTAATGAATTGAATTATACTGATGTATTATTTCAAAGTCACTCTACATGCAACGAATTTCACATTATTTAAATAGGTATATGCATGTAATACTCGATCGAAACAAATCACATAGATGTAAGAATTATTATTTATTTACTATTAATTATTTCTTACTTATGGCCCAAGTTTACTTGGAATCAAAGTAATACCATAAATAATATTTAATAAGGAATAGATCTCGTCCGTACATTGGTTACTTGATGGACGTACCAGATTAAGTCATAACCTCTATAAATTGGTCCTCCCTCCACCCATTAGGGTTACCACATATTCTCTACATTAATTCCATCGCTGACGGTTGTGGTAACATAAAGTTAGGGCAAGGAGGTAGAAACCAATTTACGACTAACGCTTCCGCTTC
>NC_064287.1:58312307-58320270 GCF_019186545.1 Solanum stenotomum
AATAATTTTTCGACCTTTAAAACTAATAATGAACCCTTTAGTTGCCACAATTTGCTGAAATAGTGTCAAAGCATCCAAGAAGCTTAAAAGCTCACCCAAAACTCATTTGGCAGTTCCCGAACACAAACCAAATATGCTACTAGCTTGAAAACGACATTTCGCACTCAATGAAATCGTCGGAATTTGAATTCGAGGTCTCCTTGACCCGGTATCCGATAAGGCGTCAAGAAACTAACTTTAGACTCAAAAACTCGAAACGCACTCGGGGCCTCTAAAAATTCAACCAAGACTCATTCTAGACTTAGAATCACCCCCTGAATCCAACGGTGCCCTCGGAATTCAATTTCGAGCACCGGAACCTCGTTTGTTGACCAAAGTCAACTCTTGATCAAAATTTCACAATTTTTGCAACTTAGGACCTCAAATCTTCGTTTTAACTCCAAATTCGACTCCGTAAATTCTCATAGACCCGTTTCGACATTCTAAAACTGCTGGAATAGACGGAAATCCGATTCGAGTCTCGAAACTCCAAATGACTCGAAATAGCACTTTTAACCAAACTTTAACTCTTAAAAACTCAACTTTCCAAAAACTCAATTTTTCATCAATTTTCCTTCAAACCAACTTCGAAAATACAACAATTAGGACTCGGGGCAACTATCGGGAGGGGTAAAACAGTCATTTTATGAAAATTTCCAAAAATGACCTTTAGGGTCATTACAAGGTTGGCCCAAATTCCCCTATGAGATTGCACCTTGTCTTGTAGGGCCTATTATAGTTTTCAATTGGGCAAAGTACATAAATCCCACTAGTTTAGGTCCTAATTAGTAGCATTCTCGATAGTTTTAAATATTACTTCATCTACCATATTTCATGCTTAGGATACATGAGTTTGAATCTGAGAGATACATGTATCTACCGAATAGACAATTAATTTTGAAAGTTTAAATTAATCAAATCCCTTAATATAAGGCGGAAATCAAGGATGTATCTATATTTAATTAATTTCATTTTATTATTATTTGAAATGATAAATTCATTAATATTATTAAGAAAATACAAAAATATGTATATCTTGATCATGTGATTTGATTAATTTCATTTTATTACTCTTAAAATAAAAAATTCATTAATTTAATGTATCTATTATAAATATATGATGTATACAACAAACCAAATACTTAGATACATAAGTATCATGCAAGTACATTCATATGTATCATAGAAGTATCTAATATTAATTTCATGTATTTGTTATAGATGTCTAGTATTAATTTCATGTATCTATTTATATGATCTAATATTAATTTCATGTATCTATTTATATGATCTAATATTAATTTATGTATCTATTTATATTATCTAATTTTAATTTCATGTATCTTTTATATGTATATAGTATTAATTTGATGTATCACGTGTCAATTTCATACATTATATTCAAAACATGTATCTTGGATACAGAGTATGCATATACATATAATTACGTGTTCTAAATGTGAAATGTAACTAAAACACACGAATTTAGGAACAAATCACGACGGTAGATCAGTATGTGCCATATCATTAAATCAAGAACAAAAGTAAAAAAATTCAAAATTCTTCATTCTTTTTTCTCATTGATATATATAATTTTAACTCAGATACACGAACTCTTAATTAGAGACATGTACACCTAATGTGTATCCAATATTGTTGCACTTGATATGTACTTAATGGTGTATTTGTTCTGTTAATTAAAGATTAGCGTAATTCTTTCATCTTAATTACGTTCATAGCTTGTCAGGACATCTCACCACGGCGGTGTTTGCTCTCACATTTTGATTTATCGATGTTGCTCGCTTTGCCTAGATCTGACGGACCTCCGACAGAGCCATTGCAAATTTCACTTTTTGGTCCCTCCGACTAATAAAATTTTGAAGAAGAAGGCCCTCAAATCGTCAGAGATGAAATTTGAGTCAACTAAAGAGTGAAATTGTTAGAAAAGAAATTGTGACTAATTTGGCAGCAAAAAGGCACAAACAAACTACTTGCAAATAACACTAATTGTCATTATATTGTAGCATCCTCCATACAATAAAATATAATTTTCTAAAGCTATTACATTATTTTCATTGAATCAGGTTGCTTACAACAGTTGATACTCGTTAATAAGTGGGAGGTGGGTGGAGGGAGATTAGGGTTGGAGATTGGAGGAGATGTTGAAAGAGAAATATATTTAATTGTTATTAAAATGTTAATTGTGAAGTTTAAATGTAAGGATAAGTAATCAATCCTAATTTTAAGGGATGTTAGTATCAAATTGTATCTTCAATAATATATGGTATGAAATATTAAAAATGGTACTATATGTAATTGTTTGAAAGTAGAGATAATATATTACTCTTATTTAGAAATGAGACTTAGAGGACTAACACTGCATTAAATTAGTTGTACAACATGCATACAATTTTGTGCATTAACTTTTGACTGCATTAAATTAGTTGTACAACGTGCAAAAAGAATTGTACATTAACTTTTATAAATGACAATTACAAGGACTAACATTGCAATTATTATTATTACTCATTACTTACAAGGACTAACATTGCAATTATTATTATTACTCATTACTCCTTATTAGAATTATTATTATTACTCATTTTACTCCTTATTAGAGTTGACACTTTAAAGGACGAACACGGCACTACCAAGTTGTACACAAAGCATTTGAAATTGTACTATAAAATTAATTGTGCCTCATTAATTGTACACGTGTCTTTCTACATATACAACAACCCACATGAAGAATTACTTTTCTGAGTTTTTTCCTCAGTTTCTCTCTATATATTCATTTTTTTTCCTTTTTTTCTACTTTCCATTCTCCCCTTTTACTCTCTCTTTAGTTAATCTTTGATATTACATTTTTTATAGATCTTTAAAATATTTTGAATTATTAATTATTGTGACTTATAATACTTTGATATTTACGTAGTTTACAAATATATAAATTCCATTTTAAAAAAATTTAAGATACCATGCGCAAATTTTCGGTCAAACTTAAACTATTTGATTCTCGAAAAATAAAAATTGTCACATAAAATAGAACAAACGGAGGATAACTCTCAATTAAATTTATTTCAGTTTTTATTTTCCATTTTTAACATAATTTTTCAAGTTGGATTTCTAGGAATTGTATTGTAGACCCATTTAGATTTTACCCTTTTGTTTTAAATTCAAAACAACCCTAAAAAACAAATGGTGATTACAGACAACAAAATTTCAATAATAAAGAAATTTGAACGATAAATTCTTCACTATCAGATGACAAAATTTGAAAACCATTAAAAAGAAAAAATGTATAACCATACAGAGATTTAAATAAAAATTTAGAAAGCAATGGAAGAAATCAGTGGTAGGCAAATCAAGAAAATAAAATTTGCCTAAATAGTAGACGTGGTTTGATGAGAAAGAACTATAGTATAGGTATTTATACAAAAGTGAAAGATATTGAATAGCCAATCAGATTGGACCAAGTTTATAGACGCGTGGGGACTTAACACAATTTTTTAATTGGTTCACGGTAGCGAAGATCTCTGTTTGTGATAGTGAACAACAACAATAATAAATATATTTACTGTAGTCTTATAAAGTAGAATCTGAAGATGGTAAAGTGCAAAGAGATCTCATCTCTTCTACTTTAGAGATAAAAAAAACTATTTCTCATTAACCCTATTTATCGTTACGATAAAACATTAAAAAATACTACTATATTACTCCTTATTAGAAGTGACACTTTAGAAGACGAACACGGCACTACCAAGTTGTACACAAAGCATTTTAAATAAAAATAAGTTTACATATTTAAATGATGAAAAATAATACTCTTAATTAGTTAGTTTCCATATCTTAATATATTATTATATTTAAGTTCAGATATGCAGTTACTTTTTGGGACAACTTATATTGAGAAAACAAAAGAATATAAGAAAATAAATTCAAAAATAAACATAAAACAGAACAAAAAAGAGAATTAACTACGCAAAAAAGATTCAAAAAAATTACACATACAAATTCCTATTTCTTTTAATTTTGCTTGGCTTAAACACAAAAATATTAAAAAAGTATATTTCACGTTTTAAATAAATATTACATTCAATATAATAAATTTTGTAACATAATAGGAATTATATTTGTACATTCTTACACTAATAGATAAATTAATTATAGAAAATGAAGACAATAAAAATAGACTTATTCAGACAAATATTCTATTATATGTAAATAGAAAGCAAAGAAACTAACTGTAGTTTCAAAATTATAAATTAACGCAATTTTGAAATAACTTGAAAACTCCTGGAAAACAACAAAAATGAAAAATATAAAGACTGCAACTTCGCTTATTAATAAACAACTTGAAATCTCCTCAAAAACAACAAAAATGAAAATTTTAAAGACTGGAATTTTATACATTAATAAATAATTTATTTTTAATAAAACCAATTGTATTTTCAAAATTATAAATTAACTTTTCATTTTCATGTTCTATCATTTTTGTTAGTAAAAATTGCTCCACCAAACTATGAAAGTATATGTACGTATTTCTTTAAGTAGCATATCAATATCCATCGACTCATTTCATGCTTTTATGTTTTAAAATATTATAGCCCACAAACACAATAAACTACTATTATCAACAAAAAAGTGAGACATGAATTTACATTAAGAAATAGATTTTTTGAAGAGTGTTATCAATATAATATAATCAAATTATCTAAGAATTACATAGAGGTCTAAAGAGAATAATTTAAAGGGAAAAAGGCCTGATAAACCCCTCAGCTTTATCAATTAGAGCTGATATACCCCTCATTATGGTAAACTTTATTATGGATGTCCCAATTTTTTTCAATACAAAAACTAAATAACAATATAGTGGAAAAAAATTATGTTAAATTATAAAATAGCCACAAAAAAAATTGGTTTTAAAATTTTCTCTTTACACTAACGAACGAAAGAAAAAATTAAAATAAGAATAAGAAACTCAAAAAATGATAGTCAAAGACTTCAAAAAATAATTTATGTATAAAAAAAGATTAAAATATACCTTGAAATTCGCTAGAAGGATCATATATACCCCTACATGATTTTTTTAAAATTTAAAAGTCAAAAATATAAATTTAAAACTATTTTTTCACTTCCGTTAAATTAAGGGTATATGTGAGCTCATTTTGTAACGGTAGGGGTATATGTGAGCCGTTTGTATAATGGTAAGGGTATATATGAGCCACTATCATAACGAGGGGCATATCAGCTCCAAATGACAAAGTTGAGGGTAATATCAGACTCTTTTCTCTAAATTAAATAATTTTTTTTAAAAAACTCAATATTTATATCTTCACGAACACAAACAAATAATATTAAATGTATGATTTCAACAAAGAAAGAGTTGTAATTATATTAGACATATCAAATTATTTTACCTTGTAAATTCAAATTATGTAAGAATGTCTAACCATTTTCATTATAGATATATCTCCTATAATTTGCAAAATATAATCAAATAAGTAAAAAAATTATCTACCAAAAGAAGAAAAAGATAAAGAATAAGGAGAAAATTACATTTAATCATAAGTCCTCCTACACATATAATCATTTTTGACAAAACATAAATAATCCAAAAGGAAATAATATAATAGAAACAATACTTCTTAAGCACCTAGAAAAATAAAGAATAATCAATCTATATAGCTAAAAATCCATTAATCTCCATCTTTGGATGATTTCATTTCATCCTATATACAAGAGTCAAGAAAAATAATAACAAATTATTACTCCTAAAATGAATCTCCATTTTTATGGTTATAAAGAGAATCATAAAAATAACAAACCAAAATAGTTTATCCAAAAGAAACAAAAATATGCTTTGACATATTAGCCTTACTTGCTAATTAAAAGTAATATATGAAATCATATTTCCAAAAGATAATGCACCTTAAAGCTTAAAAATATTGTAACATGTCTACCACTAATTCTCTAATTGAAGATCACTACAATACAACACACAATTTTAGGGTGATTTTATAGTGTTAATATAACCTTCTACATTAAATAATTAGAGGTTACAAATATGAAAGGCTTGAGAGGTTATGACTATGAAAGGTTTGGGAGTTATGAATATTATTAATTCTAATTTCAGAATAGAATTTATATAATTGAAGAGGTATAAGTTAAGAAGATGATTTTGCAAGAAAAAAAATAATTGAAAGAAAAAAAAGTCAAGAAATAGAGAGGTGCCACATCACCTTCTCTATTGGTTTCTCAATTATAATTTATTCACTCCTACCTCCTCTACACCTGAACCAGTGTGGCCGTCCTTTCACCTTATATGTGAACCAATCATTGTCTGAATCATTTCCTCCTTTTAAGCCTTATTCTGTAGCCTTATTTTGTACATATATAATTATTGTTGAACATAGATATACAAGTTGGAAGATTGGTATTAAAATCATCAAGTTTGAGCTACATGATGAACATTTCAAGACCAAACATAAGGATATAATATACTAATTTTAAATTGAAAAACTAATATTTATGACAGTGCCATGATGTTTTGAATTGGAAACTGAAATTTAGGATAATAATATTCTAAATTTTGAACTGAAAAATCCAAACTTAGAATAGCAAAATTGACAATGTTAAGTTTTGATTAATATTTAATACTTTATACTTATAAGTTGCATTTAGAAGTTTTGAAGTGAAAATACATAATTTAGGGATACAATTTCTTGAAATTTGAACTGAAAAATTCAACTCATCTTTTAATATTAAACTAAGAAAATGAACATGAGGATATAGAATTATGAATTATGAAATTATCTCACAATACCAAAACTGCCCTTATTTGTCTCATCACATTTTCAGCACAAGGTACAATTATTTTAAGCTGTGTTAGTCCTTTAGAAGTGCCACTTCTAAATAAGGGTAATAAATATATAATATAGGAGTAAAATAATAAGAGAAAAGAAAATTGATGGGTAAAATGTTCTTTAAAATTTGTATAAATTAGAGAAATCTCATACCGTGCTAATTACATCCTATTTCGGAAGTCTTCTTAATTACAATAATTTTGAAATTTTCATTGCTCTCATATACATTACTCAATTGTTCAATACATTGTAAATGATACATTACTTAAGATTCAGTTGCATCGGATATATTCCTCTACTGTCGAATACATTGGTCTCTACTCTGTTGTTGTGTCATACATTCCTCTATTGTCGGATACATTGATCTCTACTGATTCTGTTGTGTGAGATACATTCCTCTATTGTTGGATACATTTGTTTCTACTATGTTGTTGTGTTGGATCCATTTCTGTATTGTGGGATACATAACTATATATGAACATGGTTCATAATGGGAGGGATGTATCCAAGAGGAGATTTTTGTAATTTTTATAAATGGTAGGAAATTTTACATACATACTACTTGCCTGGAATATTAAAACTTTTATTCAATGACTAAAATATCCCAACACATAGTACAATTTTTGTGGCCGTGTTCAGGAATGCACGTGGTTTGCTTACAAACTAAATAACAATACACGTGTCAACAGGGAAAAGATGAAGGCTCATCCCAAACAATTAACTTTGAATCTTGAATTAGAGTCGCTAATGAACTCTGTTTACTAAAATTGCAAGTGAAATTGTAATGACCCGAAAGGTCATTTTGGTAATTTTTCGTGGAAATGACTATTTTGCCCTTTCGGTAGTTGCCCCGAGTCCCATGTTTTGTGGTTGTAAAGTTAGTTTGAGGAAAAGTTGGTAAAAAGTTGAGTTTTTGAGAAGTTGAGTTTTTATGAGTTAAAGTTGGTTAAAAAGTGCTTTTTCGAGTTATTTGGAGTTTCGGGACTCGGATCGAATTTCCGTTGATTCCGGCAATTTTAGAATGTCGAAACGGGTCTGTGTGAAGTTACGGAGTTGAA
>NC_064287.1:58324469-58334621 GCF_019186545.1 Solanum stenotomum
GGGGGGGGGGGGTGGTTGGGGATGAAGAATAAACGAAGAAGCATCATTGCTGGTTGAATTAATAAATACTTATTTTGACGTCAGTTCCTTTTATCTTAACTGTACCTACCAAAATTGTGATTGTGAATTTGTGATTGTGATAGATATTAACCTAAAAAAGATTGTTTTTTGTGGTTCCCTTTAGCAAGTTGTATACTTTTTTTGTGCTTTGATTATGGTTGATCAACTGTGGTTTTCACAGCAGAAATACCTAAATCATATGTCATTTGAAGGTTCAAGATTCTAACTTTTTTTGTTTTTATACAAAAAAAGGACATTTTTCATTCTTGATTTATAGATTGTTGTTTATGTACTATCTGTGGTTGCTACTGGTTTTTTTTTTTTCTATATGATTTCTTTACCATTAATGTATTTTCCTTTCTTACTGATTTTGATATGCTTCACTTGATCATTGGAAACAACCTCTCTACCTTCGTAGGGGCAAGGCTGTGTACCCTCCACAGATCCCACTTGCAGGATTACATGGGATATGTTGTTGTTGTTGTTGATTTATAGGTTGTTTTGTTTTTTGGGTGGGTTATTTGTCAGGTGATGATGCTCTGTGTAGGGAAATATGGAAGGCCTGTTCTGGTTCATTGTTGGATGTTTCAAAGGCTGGGGAGAGAGTATACTACTTTCCAAGACTTCATGTGGATCAGGTTATCAATTTTAGGAATTTTTTTGATAGTTTTTGAAATTATGGGTTCTATGTTTATTGCTTTATGCTCCATGTGGGATTTCATTGGGTATGTTGTTGTATATTTATGCTCCGGGTTAAAGAGTACGAGTTTAGTAAACTAGGCTACTAAGCCTGTGTTTTTTTTCTTCCTAATGAATTTTTGGTTTTATCCAGCTGGAGCAATCATCCAAGCATGAACTGATTGAAAGACTACAATTGTCCAACTTACCCCCAAAGATCCTTTGTCGTGTTCTTCATATTCGCCTTCTGGTATGCGTGATAATTGATCCTTTCAAATGTTTTTGAGATAGTTTTTATCTTTTTGTGGGAGTTGGTGTAGTAAGATTGATGGATCTTAAGGACTTTTGCCTATTATTCTTGGGATTGATTAGGATAAACAATCTCCTCCATGTTAGTGTCATTTAATTTTCTTTGGGAAATTCTTACATAAAGTTGGTATTTGGACCCTATATATTCACAATACAGAAGGTCCAGTGGGAAGAAATGATCACACCCAAGAAAAGATCTTGAAGTGCAAATCATTCTATGCTAGACAATTAGAGCTTAAATGAAGCGATATGGTGTGTGAGGATTCATAACGTGACCCCAACTTGCTTGGGAATGGGGCATAGTAGTATTAGTTGTTGTTTTAGTAGTAGTTATTTGTTGTTGTTGATGACTATTATTAGACAATTAGATCCCTTGTTTAGTGCTAGTTCCAATGTTTATGAGCTTGTTATTGTTGACAATTAGATCTAACGGTTGATGCTAATCATAATGTGCGCGAGTTCCTCATGGACTAACTATATGTTTGTTTTTGTACTCATAGAGCGTGTGATTTGAGTACACCAACATGTAGTCCTGCATTAGAAATTCCTCTTTTAGGTGTAGGTCCTCTTTGATAAAAGATTCACAATGAGGTAAGTGACCCATATTCACTAGCTGTTTGATAATTTGTGAATTCCATTCATCATGTGATTTTATCCCTGCATATAGATTCTCCATGGTCCAACTATGCCCGCCAACAGAGCCTATTCTTTAAGTTGACGAAGAAGTATGATTAGAGCATGAGCCTCAATTGTTGGAATCAACTCTAGTGATCCGTATTTTGATTTTGGGTTTATGCAAATCTCATAGACTCAAGAAAACTTGACTAATTGAGTTACCCAATTGATCTGAAGTTAATGGTTCCTGATTACTACATATTGTCCATTTTAGACGTACTAATCTTATTAGGCATAATACATAAACAAACGCTCAAACCTAGCCTCAATTGGCAAGTAAGCACTCCAACTTTAAGTATGCATATCTAGACACCTCAACTCGTCTCCATTGTGTCAATTGAATACTCCAACTCACAAAAGGATCATCTTGACACCTCCGAAATTTATGTGTCACATTAGCGTTAGGTGTCCACGAGACATAGTGGGGACGAGTTGGAGTGTCTAGTTTTCGGTTGACACCAAGTTGAGGTGATTAGATGTGCAATCTCAAAGTTGGAATACAAATTTGCCAGTTGAGGCCAAGTTTGAGTGTTTGTTTATGTATTATACCATCTTATTCTGAAGCAGTATTTGTTTAAAGCAAGACTTGCGGAGCCATTTGTCTGCAATAGTTGTTTTTTGGTAGGTTGAACATGAGACAGAAGAGGTTTATGCTGAGACCATATTACTGCCAAATCAAGACGTAAGAACTCAATTTACTTGATCTTTGAAGATTTTCCAAAATAAAAATCTTGTTTACAGCCAAGAATACCACTCCTTGCAGCAAAATGAGCCAATAGCTCCGGATTTTAGTCCTCTAGACACTCCAAGAGCCCAGTTTCAGTCGGTTTGCAAGTGTTTAACTCAATCTGATATAAAAAGCAATTGGGGACTGTCTGTGCCCCTGAAAGATGCTGTCAAATGCTTTCCTCCCTTGGTAATGCACTAATTTATTGCATCTGTTTCTCAATTTTTTCCTTTTTTTGTGTGTATGAATTCTGCTTTGGACTATTTTTCCCTTGAGCTGAGGGTCTATCAAAAACAACCTCTCTACCTCTTAGATAGGGGTTAGGTCTACATATACTCTACCCTCTCTACCCTCCCCCATACCCCAGAAAGTGGGATTACACTGGGTTTGTTGTTGTGTGTGTGAATTCATATAGCCGTCCCCAACTTGCCTGGGATTGTGGCATAGTTACTATTGTATTTATTTTATGTGTAAATATTTAAGGTATTTGATTGACTGTATTTTTATTTTTGGGATTGGTTTCTTCAATGAGCAGGACATGCGACAAGAAAAACCAAGCCAAGAACTGATAGCAACGGATCTTCAAGGAAATGAATGGCGCTTTAAACATGCATACCAAGGCAATCCCTCCTCTCCTATGTTAAGATTGAATATCGACCAAATGAATTACTGTTTTGTTATTCAACTTGACAAATGACAAAGAATGAGACTAAAATTTTTCCTGCTATGGTAGGATTTTGAGTTTATGGCTCATCGTCAAAAATGAAAACGACCATTGTTGTACTTTTTAGACTAAGATGTTTCTCTTATTTGTTTTTTATATCAAGAACACTAAAATTAAGTGAATGAGCTATATCTATATCTTGATGTTCTATTCTTTTTCTCTCCATGTTTTTTTTAATCTTAACTACACTGAGTAGGCCAACCACGGAGGCATTCGCTCACAAATGGCTGGAGTACATTCGTTACTAGTAAGAAATTGCTTGCCGGGGATTTAGTTGTGTTCTTAAGGTAATTTTCTGATGGCATGTTTTTGTCCTTACTGTTGAGCTACATCTCCTGCAATTATGTATCTTGGAGAATCTTTATCTTTTCATACCTCATTTGATTTATTTCCTTTGATTTTGCTTCAAGGGATGAAACTGGCAAACTATATGTTGGGATTAGACGTTTATCTCATCAACACTGTTCTATTGGAGCATCAACATTTTCAAGACAAAGCATGAAAGGGGTTCTTGCCGTTGCTTCTCATGCCTTTGCAACCCGAAGTCTCTTTTTTGTCTACAACAAGCCATGTTACAATAAGTATGACTTTTGAACTAAAATGAAGTCTGCAATGAGAACTTCACAGTCATATTTTTACATGAATATGTTTTTGGTTGAATGTTACAGATCAAGTCAATTTATTATGAGCGTGAGCAAGTATTTTAAAGGTGGAAACCATGGCCATGGAGTTGGCATGATATCTCGAATGCAACTTGAGGGTGAGGACTCCTCTCATGTGAGAAGGTAATGGAACGACGAGTTCCTAACTATATACAAGTCTTTCGCAGAAAGAAATTGCAATACATTAATTTGCTATTTTGATATGCAGAACAAATGATCTGGGCCAGATATCTTTGTCTCAGGGTCAACAAACAATAAATCTTATGCTTGAGGAGGATCAGTACATGCAAGACTCGGAAGCAGTACTTGATTGTGCTCAATCTACTATGATAGATTTGGAGATCAGGCAGCAGACAACTGGATCGCTTAATAATGTCCATTGTTTTACCCCTGTAGAGGACAATGGACTGCAATTGCATACAGTAGTTGCGAGGGAGAATAATGAAGGATCTATTCCAAATGACACTGTAAGCGTCCAAACTATAGATGAGGACTTGCATGAGCTATTCAAGGATTTTGACTTTCCAGACTCTACAAACACTAGTCTCGATACTATAGCTTTGGATTTGGGCAGTGATTGGTTCAGATCGACGCTACAAGGTAATAGTTACTTCCTGCATTTCAATTTATGTGTTTTACTTTCCGTTTTAGTCAGTTTAGAAAAAGACTACCACTTCTCTATATCTATTGAGTTTGCAATCCCACCATTGATGACATTCACTTATAGGAATGGCATGACATGTAAAAGTACAAGATTCAAAGAGTACTTTTGGTATATTATACATACCGTTTGTTGCAACCCATAAGATCCATAAGTTTTCTTCACATTGTTAAACTTCGTCTCCACTCAAACTATAATACATAAGAAGGGTGTGTATCATAAAATGACTATACCGCGAAGAATATTAACTCTAAATTGTAATATTTTGGTCTGTCCATATGCACGAGTCATGATTCACCAATCTGGATAGTTTTACAAGGCTGCTGTTCCATTACTGAATAAAAGCCTGGCTGTAACTAGTTTATTTATGCTCCTTTATCTGAGTTTGTCATTTTAAGAAAGCTAAAGCTTGTCCTTGTTGATTTCGGGGAATGTCTTGAAGAGCAAGAAGAGACTATTACTCCCAGTCACCCAAATGCCTCAGAAGATCACTCTAGACGGACTTCTTCTGTATTGGAGCATCCGACTTCCTTCCAAGTGATGTCTATCTCTTCAAACCCGAGTCAGATTCCCTACGAAGGACCTGGTCGTGGTGACGAGCAAGTTCCTTGGGGAGGCTATCAAGTAGCACGACGAACTTTACCAATACTCAGTAGGGTTGTCTCGCGGTACCCTGATTCACTCGTGAACTTCAGGGTCGCAAGTAGCATACTTCAGTCAGTGTATTTGGAAATATTGGCAGAGTTAGTCTACTTTCTTGATAATCTTACAATAGTGAACTTGTCAAAGGATCAGTTCAATGTTGCGAGGCAACATATCTGGGACCTAAAGTTAAGTGGCATTGAAATAGGCTGGCTTGAAAACCGTTTACTGCATATAGATGAAGTATTTATCATGGAAAGTTTACTGCAAAGGCGACAAGCACTCACACGTAGAATGGAGGAGACATTTAAGCAGCTAGATGGGGAACTTGGATGTATAGACAAGGAGCTTCATGAACTATCTCTAAAGGTTGGCCCTAATCCCCCTATGAGATTGCACTCTGTCTTGGAGGGTTTGTTGTAGTTTTCAGTGATGTTTTCCTTTCTATTTGACTACATGATAAAGAGAAAAAGCCGGACATAGTCCATTATCTTTGGGCGGAGGCTCAAAATGATCGTATTTCTTTCACATGAAACACTAATAGTTCACATTCTTTGATGAAAAAGTGGCAAGTGTACCAATTTGTCAGAAAATGACGACTATTAATGCTCCATGCAAGAGATATATGATCATTTTGATCTTAAGTTCAAAGAATATGGACTATTTTGGGGGTTTTCTATCATGATAGGCTCTCTTACAATTAGAGGTAGAGTCAAAATTTTTTAGTTTATGGATTCTGGACCACATATTAAATGATATGATTAACACAAATATAAAGTTTGGGACAAAGTTGATGTGTTCTTCCAAACCCATAATAAGCACTTCGACTCTGTCCCCTGCTTACAGTTTAGAATAAGCTCTATGAAAGTGTTTTTTAGTTGACACTTAAATTTGTGATACTGCTGTGTTTTCTTGTTTTCATTTTTAATCAAGAAGGTGAAAAGTTAGATAGCCAACCAACTGAACTACTAAAATTCCTCTATTGTTGTGTTTTACTGCAAGTTCTTGGCTTGTTGTATTTATAACTATTTTTGGCTGTTCAAATAGTTCAATCTATAAGGGCTAGAGTCTTGTAAAATTTTAGACATTGCTTTGTAAATTCTAATTGGGCCGGACCTATGTGCTATAGGTGGGCTAAATTCAACTATGCGGCCCAGAAAACCATCTTATTGGTTTGGTATTCTTTCAAAGCACGAATGTCATATCATAATATAATAGCACAAGTTGTACTTAGTTCCTACCTAACTCACACCGATAGAGGCACAAATTCAATTTTAGAACGTTATACCTTAAAAAGTTCATAATCCACAAGCTATGCCTTGTAAGACATAACCTAGTTCTAACATAACTTTAACAAAAGAGACATGAGTTCAATTTCAGTACCCACAAAATTATGCCTTAAGAGGCATAACTTATTCTTACAAAGCTTTTGTGGGACACAAAAGCTCTCTGAATGTATGCCTTGCAAATTATATACTAAAACACAACTTATGTCGAATCTAAACTTCTTGCGAAGTTTAAATCATAGTTAAGTACTTTTAACTCACAATTTTTCTTTAAATATGCAATAGGGGAAAAAATTAAAGACTAAACAATGTTTGAATTATAATCTCCACATAACTATAATTGAACCCAACGATCCCTATCCGTACTTAATAATAACAAAAGGAGAGAAATGTCACGATATGATACAAATGTATCCACACCGAATATTTACACCAAATCAAGAATACAGAATATGTGTATACATACACACATTTATCTCTCGATCATGATTACGCATTGAGTATTAGTTTTCATAGTTACATTACTCGATTCAATATAAACTCTCTATAAGAATAAATATTTATCAAAAAGGCAATCACCACAATGCCTGTCCTATGGCAGGCAAAAAGTTCCCACCAAGATTCATCAAATCCCTTCTTGTTTTCTCCTCTCTTTTTTTTTTCTCATTAAACACAATTGAGTGTCCATTTTCACTTCAATCCATGGAAATTTCCCAAAGGAACCCACTAGCTTTCCCATTTCACACTTTCAAAAAGTAAAGGTTACTATTTTATCTTTTTTTTTTTTACACCAACTCTAATTTTGAAAGCAACTTTCCTGCATGCAGAGGAGATAAAAATAGTTAGGGGGTAAATTCGAGATTTTGAGTTTATGAATTTCTATAATAATTTTAAAATAATATATAATAATAGCTGGATCAACATATTGAGTTTCAAGCTAAATATTCTAATACATTATAATTTGGACAAAAGTTATTAAATTCATGTCAAGTCGTGAATCCATAATGATTGCACTAAATCTGCCCCTTATGAATATGAAGAAGTATATATGTCAGGTGAATATAGTAAAGGGTTGGTTTGTAAAACATGTGAGATGCAAAATATGAAGCATATTATTGACTGAAATTATTAGTGTTTTCGGAATGAAGAAATTTGTTTTGACCAAAAAGAAAATATTTTTCTGAAAAATAAGTATTTGAACAATAGGTGAAGGTAAGGTGAGTTAGGGTGGGTGCGAGGTGCTTTAAACTATGATTTCAACTAGTATAAATAAAGCCACCCACCAACTATGTTGTTCGGACTCTGTAAAAATATTATTACTGTTGAATCAAATCATGTAAAAAAGCATAATTTTTGAAAAATTCGACACATCTAACAATATTTTCGAAAAGTCCGAGCAACATAGGTCACCAATAATTTGATACAAAGCTGCATCAGTATAATTTCCTCTTAACATAATAGCTTGCTTTCTCTTCTTTTTAAGATGATGACTATTCTTTTGACCCATTCTTTCTTCCCTGTTGAATTTCATCAGAAATAATTCAAAACTCTGTAGGCAAGGTACTATAAACATTACAAGTAGGATTAAAGGGTTTGCACATCACTATCTGCCAAATAGTTTTCTTACTTTATTGGCCCTACTTTAATAATTGTGTCCAAATCATATATAGGTTGACAAGTTTCTTTTTTAATAAGATGATGTTCATTCCAAGATTCTTTTTTATTATGATAGTGTTCAGATCAATTTATGGGCATCTTAACGTATTTATCGGGTATTTACTATCTCCCACATGTACACAGATAACAAGAGAATTTGTCTTCTCATTGACAAGTTTTTGTGCTATTTACTCTCTATATTCCGTCTTATATTAACCAAATCTTTTGTTAAGTTGGAGACGCGTCGTCCTTCAATTTTTGTTACTATATGTTAATTCTTTTTACCTATGTATTATTTTATTCAATTACTAATTGTTGTTTTTTGTTATTAGTTGTTGTTTCTTGTACTTTCGTCATTTCTTTCATTAGACTATTTTTCTTGAGCCGAGGATTTATTGGGAACCTCTCTAACCCTAAGGTAAAAATAAAATTTACGTAGATTTACCCTCTTTCGACCCCACTATGTGGGATTATATCAAATATATTATTGTTGTTGTTAAGTTGGAGATGAGAAGAAAAAAGTGTAAACATGAAAGGACGGTAGACGGGACCCAAAATAAACAATCAACTTAAAAAGAAGAGAGAAATAAGTAGATGGAATTCTGATATTAATATATATTCAAATGTAACTTTCAACTCTAAAAGTAAAAGTGACACCATGAGAGACACAGCCAGAGTAAAATAAGGTGCTTTTCCAAACAGTTTTTTCCTTCTATTAATATATATGTTTTATTTGCTTTGGTTATCGTGTTATTGTGTTATTGTTCTGTTTTTCTTGAATATTTTGTAATGATTTTATTATTATTTGTTATGTCTGCTTTGGGCCTATATACTTTTTAAAATTGATTTGTTAGAAGTTATTGAACTGATCTTTTGGAAACAACGGTCTGGTACACCCTACCTTACCCAAATCCCACCTGGTAAAATTACATTGGGTTGTTGATATTATTTCGTCTTACTAATACGATTAATTCAGATTTGTGATACATGGAACTCATTAAAGACATCGGACTAAAAATAAAGAGATTTATCCGTCCAAAATTATCTTTTGGTGGTACTTTTTTTAATGGTCAACCACAACATGATTCATGAAACAGGGAGAGCTAGCTGTCCCTTTTCTTCAAATCTTTCTTAAACTATGGACAGTAACAATGCAGCAACATTTATACTATACACCCTCCTCCCCCAATACACAATTGAAGTTTATGATAGGTTTTAAATTTGTCACCAAATTTTTAGCTCATTTTAGTTACAAAATTCACAATTAAATATTTATATAGATTTTATGATTTTCTTAATATTTATATAGTAAACAAAATTACTAGGCTAGTCAGAAGACTCATAACTCGTACCTAATACTATAGCTCTACCCCCGATGACAAGTAAATGCCTATGGTAAATTAGTTCAACTTTTATACTCTGAATGTGTGACAATTTTTACTCAATCGGATCATTTACATAATAACTACAGGTTAAATAGTAAATCAAAAAATAAAATAGATTATCTGCTAAAACATGCAAAAAATACACTAATGTTATATAAAAATTACAACGTTAAGTTAATCCATTCCACAAGGTCCCCTGCCAATTCTTTTGTTTCACTGTAAAATAATCACTCAGTCCCACCTACCCTACGAATTCTTCAAATTTGTCAACATGTGCATATCTAAACAGAAATATCATTCAATTCAACGATCCTAATTTTTTTTTTAAAAAAAAAATGTAAGGTTCCATCATTGACTAACAAATGAAAATTTTAACGGAAAGTTGCAATCCTTACCATGAAACCTTCAAAAAGTAATGTATTTTGAAGGATCCGACACGAATATGACACGTAGCAAAAAACCAAAAGTATTGTGGGGTTTGAATATCAATAGAAGATGATTAATTAAAATGTCATCTTAATCCAAGAACCAAAAAGTGTCGGTAGACTATAAGATGGAAGAGTCTCTTCTCATAAACTACTATTACACCCACCACCAAGTGATTTGATGTTTTAAAACAAAAAGGAAATGACAAGACTGAGCTCACGGATGCACAGAAACAACACCTAAACCTTCTTGTGATTTCTG